>NC_038242.2:3275722-3535781 GCF_000004515.6 Glycine max | reverse complement strand
GGAACTTTATTCAGTTTATTATTATCTCATTCTTGTGGGGTACAACTTAATACTACATAAATTTTAGAGTGTTATTATTATGTAGAACCGATAGATGTTATTCCTAAAGTAATTTATATATTTAAGGTTTGAATGTAATTTTAGTGCGTTCATTTTTTTAAATTTATGATTTTAGTTATATTATTTTTTTAATTAAGATATTTTATTTTTTATCAATAGCGAGGCGCTACAGGTGCAATGGCTGGATGCTACGTACTCTTATGAGGATGTGGCATGGTGGAAATTGTTGGAAATTGGTTTACTTAGATGGACTTTTACCTAAGTTTAATTTGATCTATTTTATACTTTTATAGTTTAAATTTGAATCTATTATTCATCATAACTCTATTTTTAGACTTGAGTTTGATCTATCTAAAAATTCTTCATACCTATTAGTCATTTAAAACTTGTTTCATATTAAAAAATGTAAAAAATAATATTATTTTTTAAATAAAAACAAATTTTTTCATTATAAACAATAAAACAATTTTAAACCATAAGATATGGATAAAATTGGCCTACAAACATTAGATATAACATGTTACTAAAGTTTTTTAAGTCTCACCAAAAGAAAAATTTAAATTTTTACTATCCATCTATACTTATCCGAATTAACATACTTTAAACATTAACTAAAATAATTCAAATCATCAAATTACTAAAATAATTATAATATTTTATATCATATTAATAATAATTTTTATATAAAATATTATTACTAAATAGGTCGATCTGTCACACTTAATATTTTTTTAAGGCTTGTGACTTGACCTATTTAACTAAATAAGTTTTTTTAAAAAGTTTAAGTTTGATCTTTTTGTTAAATGAGTTGGGTCACTCTAGACCTTAAACAAGCCGAGCCATGAGTTCCTAATGGACAATTTCACCTACTTTTACTCCTGCATGTTATTATATGATACCAACAAGTCGTTGATCCAAGTGATACTAGACTCGGTCTCCTTAAACAAGGTTCGAGTCTTGTTGATGAAAAAAATGATTGAAAAGAAAAATCTCACTAAAAATGACTAATATAAGTTATTTAACGGATTTTAGTCATTAGCAAACCGATGAATACCTTGCACAAATGTCATGGTATAAAAGAAAAATATCAATATATCATTAGTTTGGTCTCCTTAGCAAGATTTTGATTTGAATCTAGGTAATATATATATATATATATATATATATATATATATATATATATATAAAATGGAGAGTTTAGAGAAATACGTATTAAAGGTAAATTCTCCCACAAATATTAATTAGCAATTATATGAAAATCCTTAAAGGAAATTATATCTGATCATGTTTAATTTATTTAGATTAAATTATATGGATCCCTGAGTTTGTCCTTATTACATCAAATACCTTTTTCATTTTTTAAATCTATAGAAAACTCCTTGAAATTTGTGCTTTGGTTATGCCAACCTTCTCTCTCTGGCGTAAACAAACTTTAGAGAGGTTCGGGTAATTTTCTTATTTATTTATTTATCTGCATTGGTTTAATTACTTTTTTTTTATCACAAAACAATAATTTTTTAAAAAATAGTTTTAGAATTTTATGTTTATAATCAGAAATAAAAAAAAAAAACTGATAAACTATTTCGCATAATTTTTCATGAAATCAACTACTTATTTCAAATTGATTTTTGTTATTGGATATAAATATAAATTAACTTCTACGTTTTTTAAATCTCTAGAAAATAATCATTAAATTATTTTGAGTTTAATAATCATGATAAAATTGATTTATGATTTTCAAATCACAAATATAAATATAAATTGATTTGCACAATTTAATAATTTATACTATCATCTAATTATAATTACTATTAATATAATTTTAAAAATAATTAGTATAAAAATCAATAAAATAATCATATATTATGAATTATAATTGAATTATGATATAAAATTATTTTATATTCACCAAAATTTATTTATTTTTTAATTTTTTAGGGGATTTATTTTTTAATCTAAAACAAAGTATTCACAATTATTACATTTTACATTTGAATCACTTTTTTTTTTTTTTTTACTAATTTATAACAAAAATGACCCAGTTGAAAAACTGGTCCGGGTTTTACCACCATCTTAGAATGCACCGGACTCTGCATATGTTCAACAATCTGCAGAGTCGAAATAGCAAGTTGGTTGCATTCATCATATATTTGGGTGATAATTTGGTAGGTGGGAAATGACATTCGGAGATTAGGATGATGTATGTATATGTATCAATATGAATAAAGAGAGAGTTCAAAGAAATTCAGTAGCACTGGCTTCTGAATCACATATTCAGAATTGCATGCCATTAAGTCTCATTTTTAGAATCCACAACTTCACAACAACAGAAAACAAAACGATGGATTTGCACACACCCCAACCACAAAAAAAGGGAGTACCATATTTTTCAAGAGCATTATGGACTCCATATTGGCAAAGCAGGAGAGATAGCATAAACACATGATACAGAAATATGGAACTTGAGGAAGGGAATATTCATCTGTGATAACTCAAGCATTTCATTTCATTTCATTTCATGTCTCAGCTGCAACTACTTCACCGTTGATTTTCTCTTGCTCTGCACTCTTCTCATGGTCACCTTCAAGTTGGCTTAAATTACCCTTCTCCTTGATCAGTTGGACGTGGTGGTGCTTGCAGTAGAGTTTGCCCTCGTGTGCAATGTAGTTGGAGGGACTAATAACACACCCTCCATGAGTGCATTTGAAACAACTCTTGTGATAAGGAGTTCCATTCACAGTAACCTACACCATTTCAAAACACTGATTTAGTTTGTGTAATATATAAAACTTAATATAATTAGCAGCTAAGATGATGTCATGTCATCACTTAATTGATAGTAAGGACTCCAAACATAAAAAAACTTAATATTCCTTTCTGAAGCAGAAATTTTAGCACTTTGCATCAAGGTTTTGGGTTAGAGAAGGAGGTGCAATCGATGCTTTGCACTTATGAATGTGGCACAAAAATGCCTTAATGGACAAAAATTATGGTTGTGTTATTACCTTTTCAGTGGGATACACTGTTTTTTGACAACCGGCACATTTATCTCTAGTTCCACCAAACATACTTGAGACTTTGGTTGCTGCAGGTTTCTGATTAAAAACAGCTCAAAAATTAGATAAATGCTTTGAGTTGTGGCTACATTCTTTAACACATTCTCCACTATTGCTTAGAGTTTATTTGAAACTACAAAGTCATGAGTAACTCTCATTAAATAAGAATTGAAAATACAAAACTTTGTGATTCCAAATATATTTAAACCAATGATAAAAAATGTGTTCTAAAGGGTGTGCTGCTAAGGTGTTTTGTTGCGCATCAGTAGGTATTTAGATTTAAGATTGGTTACCTCTTCCCCGGTTTTTTCTGGTTTAGCAATTTTTGGTGTCCCTAATAAGCCAAAAGGAAGTAAAGATAAGTGACCCATTTGAAAAATAGAGTTAGTGAGGCTTTGAATAATAGGATTTTGATCCTTTGTTACCTTCGAAGCTTTTGTCAAGACTACCAGTTCTTTTGAACAGTTGGTCGAAGTGTGGCCTGCAGTAAAGAACCCCCTCAAAAGAGTTATAGTTGCTAAGCTGCAATTAAAAGTACAATACTCTGTGAGTAAACTTTATAAAATTAAATCCAGTTACACACCTCAATACACAAGAAGGCAAAGAGGTACCAATATTATTTGCCATAGCCAGTTTTTGAAAACTAACAGAACATCTACAAATTAAACCATATCAACCAAAAACTAAAGATTGCCAAACCAATTTCAGTTTTAGTGGAAAAACAGTAAAAGGGAAAAAAATTATTGTATAGTTCAGAATTATGTTGTCCTAAATTATTAGTATAATCAATTTTTAATTTATGAAAAGGAGTTAATAATGCATCACGTGGTAATTGGCCAAGACTGTAATTTCTCGTAAAAGGGAGGAGGCAGAGTTAGATCCATCCACCTCATCAATCAAAAAATAAAAGAAAATAAATGAGCACAAGTAGATAGATTTGCCAATCTAAATTTGGATGGATTGTATTCTGAGGTATAATACATGTTTTTTCACTTTTTAATTTCAAAAGCTGGTTCATAATTCGACAAAATGAAATCCAGGCGAGTTTTTGGAAAGAAAATTAAGAGAAAAAAAATTACAACAATATCAAGAACAGGTAAGAGTCCTCACAGGAAGTGTCTTGTAATGAAAATGCTTAATTTTAAAAACACAGAACAATCAATCAAAGCAAGTGCTAAAATTGATGCCACTGGTTTGTTCAGATGATCAACTAGAGACACCAGATCCAGGTACAGAAAGATCTGAACAACTAGAGTCAAACGCTACATAACCATGAAGAATTATCATTATTATTATATATATCTGTAGATACAAATCCAAAGAGTGCATAAGAGAGAGAGAGAGAGAGAGAGAGACCTTGAGTGTTCCTTTGCAGTGGTGGCATCTGAAGCAAGCCTTATGGTACACTCGGTTATCTGCTGTCAACTTATCAACCAGATAAACTGTTTTGTCACAAGCCATGCACTTCTGAGTTGTTCCTGCAAATGCCATATTTCCCTTTTTCCTATTCTCTCACCTTACCAAAGTGCAACCAAGGTATATGATCCCTTTGTGTGAGCTTTAAATAGAGGGGAAGAGCAGAACAAATGAAGAAGAGAGGAGATAAGGATAAAGGGGGTGGTGAAATGTAGGAGGCAGGAGACAAAAAGCAGACACCCCAACAAATATACTGTCGTTGACAATCATTTTGTCCAATATTTTAACCACCTAAGTCCTAACTAGCATTTTCTCCTACAGTTTTTTAATGTCTTCAACTGTTTCAAGTTAAATGGCGTACAAACTAAAGGACAAGAAACAAACCATAATAACAACATATACGCAACAAAAAAAAATATGAAGTTTAACTTTTTAGTCAAGTACAGACTACAGTAACTTCCAATTACGGTGGCATAGAGAAAAAGAAAATAAAATTACAAGATCCTTTTTTTTTCCTATAACTGCCTCGTGCCATCATTATTAAATTTATATTTATTAAGATTGGAAGATGGAGAATCATAATGTTACATATAATATAATGTAAGATAGGTGGACAACATGACCCTACCGACCATAACTCTCTGGCGTTTGACCTAAATCTTTTTGCAGAGTCCTTTCCATCTATTATTGTATCCTTGAACTAAATTAAAGAATCGCCAAAGTCTCCAACTAAGTCCTTAATTAATCAATATAAAATAGAGTTAGTTTCTGTTAAATAAAATAGATCTCTTATTATTAAATATACGCATTAGATTTGAAAGCCACTTTGTAATGTGGGGTTCCATATGGCACTGCATCGTTCAACATCTAGCTGGCTTGCTTTCATTCTCGAATCTCTCATTTCAAATATTTTCCTTGAGTTACAAGGGATGGATTGCAATGCAACCCTTACTATTAACTGTATAGAAACCTTGGATTTTCATTAGTTGCATTACTTTTACGGTTACCATTGTCGGAGTAAAATATATTGGTGTGGGGATTTTATTTGTTTATGGAAAAGTTCAGAGATCAACGTCAGGGTGTATAATTTAGCACAAAGTACCTACAATGATGGGGTTTGGTGTGTGCAAGTGCAATCTTTAGTAGCACTCCAACTATGATGACAGCTAGGGTTTCATATGTTTATTGTCCCACACTCTGCAACTTCACATTTTACATCCAGTTTACTTTTTTATTTTTAAATGAAATAGGTATATAGAGGGCATTTGGTCTAGTGGTATGATTCTCGCTTTGGGTGCGAGAGGTCCCGAGTTCGATTCTCGGAATGCCCCTTTTTTATTTTTCTTCTTTTATTTAAAATAGTTATTTATCTGAGTTATCGGGCTTTACGCCTTTACCTAGTGCTAGTAGTAAAGAGTAGAAGAACGTTTTTTTTCATATTGTTTTGCTATCCTAATAGACGCGAGGACTATTTTAAAATCCGGACCGTCGAATCGGACCACCATCGTTCCACCGGCGCCGTCGACCTCAAAGGCTCGAACCACCTTCCTTCTACTCAACTGCACTCGCACTCGTCGGCGCAAGCTCCCACCGTCGCACGCCTCAGCCGCTTCCAGTTAACAAGGTACGGTGCTCTTAGTTTGTTGCTCTTCTTACTTCTTAGTAAGTTCTTAATCAGTGCGGTGGGTTTAATGCATGTGTAAACAAACATTTTCATATTTTTTTAATACAGACCGAGTCATGCAGCTCAGTCAGTGACTCACTCGCTGCAGTGACACAGTGCCTTGACCGGATCGGTTTTTAAGTCCACTGTTTTCCTTTTTCGTCTCATAGGAAAGGTTGTTGGTTGTTCACATTTGATTAACGATGTGGATTTTTATGTTGTTGAATTCTCTAATTGGAGCAAAATCCCTCTCTCATCCTAATTTTTTGTTTTCAAATTTTTATTTTCAGTTTTTTTTTTTTTTTTTTTTTGTATTGGCAAATTTTAGTTGTTAATTGTTAGTTTTTTGTCAATCAACCCAGGACCTTTCCCTTCCTCCCTTCTCCTTTTATCACCAAGCCAACCTTATAACTCCCTTTTCAGTTTGTTTCTACTAACCGTTCTCACTGATTACCTTCGTATATACTCGATTTAACAAAATTTCACAGTTGAAATGTGAAAGATAAATTGGTTAAGTAATGGGGATTTAGCTTTGGCATTAGCATTCACCACTGATAGGTATGGGTGCTTTGGCGAATAACTGTGTAAGGTGTCGGGAGTGCAGTGTGCACCACTTCTGTTTGTTCATTTTAATCATCATTGTTGATTGTGAAGGCTCCGTCGGAATATAGTTGTTTGAGTCATAGATGGTGTTGTTTTGTCCACAATTTTTTTTATTAAGGATCAACAATTTGGATAACTTATTATTTTTGTCAGATAATTTAAAATAATTGTTGGGTTGGGTTTTACATTTGATGTCTGTGTGAGGTTTGCCAATAGAGATAGATGTTCATCTTAGTGCTTACAATTTCTGCTTCTGGTTATATAGTATAATGCAAAGTTAAGCTGGTTTGTTTCTTTACTTTTATCCTGTAGCTTCTTTTACTTGGTTGCACATAGATTGTTTGATAAAACGCCTGGCTGTTTTGGTTAAATCAGTTGCTCAGATTCTGTGTTGTCCTTTTACAAGGTCAATTTTACTTATTTAAGTTTTTAGTTTTTATTATTTAGGGAAATAGCATTTGGTCATAAGAAAGGAAGGAAGGAAAATGGTGTTTGGGCAAATAGTGGTTGGTCCTCCTGGCTCTGGCAAAACAACTTACTGCAATGGCATGTCTCAGTTTCTTAGTCTTATTGGAAGGTAAGCCTTACTCTCTAAAGGGAGATAACATAGAATATGTTTTTATTATGTTAATTGTTAGTTTTCTACTAATTTGGGTTTTGTGTTTGCCTTAAATGTGCTGCTCTTGGAATGTAGGAAGGTTGCTGTTATCAATTTGGATCCTGCTAATGATTCGTTACCGTATCCTTCCCTTTACCTCTTTCAGACATCATTTTTCTCAAAGGTGTTAAATTTTAGTTGTATAGTTCAATTGATACATGTCACATTTTAGTTGTATAGTTCAATTATTATTGTTTCCCCTAATAAAGAATATAGATATGATTGTGCTGTGAACATTGAGGATCTTGTGAAACTAAGTGATGTAATGGTGGAACATTCGCTTGGACCAAATGGGGGTAAGCTGGTTCCTTTTTTTCTTGTTTAAATTGTTTATTTATTTTAAGAAATTTGCATTTATAATGTCATGAAACCCATAGTACTGTGGGTGTTGAACTGCCAAAAGTGTAGACACAGGCTGATGGTCTTCTTGATTATGCATGACAAGAAATTCAACAAGTTACTCAGTATGCAAATCAATGGTTCTTGTAAAAGGTATTTTGCCTTACTGTGTACGTATTCTGAAGTTTCTATTGTCTTGTACAAGCAGGTCTTGTGTATTGTATGGATTATCTTGAGAAAAATATTGACTGGTTGGAAGCAAAATTGGAACCTCTTCTGAAAGGTCAGTGCATTATCATGCCTTAATTTCTAGATGTAGGCTAAATAATCACACTATAAATTCCAACATTATCCTTATATAGACTACAAACTATTGCTCTACTTGTTCAGTTCGCACACTCTAGTAACCTGACGATAGTATTCACATTTTAGATCACTACCTACTCTTTGATTTTCCTGGCCAAGTGGAACTTTTTTTTCTCCATTCAAGTGCCAAGAATGTCATCCTGAAGCTCATAAAGAAATTGAACCTAAGGGTATAGTTCTGTCCTTTATGTCTTGCTGATGTCGAACCATATGTTATTTTAAGAACTCATGTATATGTTATCTATGCAGTTAACTGCAGTGCATTTGATTGATGCCCATCTTTGCAGTGACCCTGGGAAGTATATTAGTGCATTGCTTTTATCCTTGTCCACAATGCTACATCTAGAACTCCCTCACATAAATGTCTTGTCAAAAATTGATTTAATTGAGAGCTATGGAAAGCTAGGTGTGGTAATTACTTATTTTTAGATTTCAGGGGTTAGATGTATTTTATTTTATCCTGGTTACAGTGACAGATTTTCATGCTGACTTTATGTTTGATTATTGCAGCCTTTAACCTTGATTTCTATACAGACGTGCAAGACTTGTCATATTTACAATACCATCTTGATCAGGATCCTCGCTCTGCTAAGTACAGGTGTGATGTGCTATGTGGTGATTCTTTGCCTGCTAACCTTGCTTTTGTTTCTAATAGTATTTATCTTGTTTACCCTGGCCATTAATGCCATTTTGAATTGTTGCAATGTTACGTTGTTTTTAATAGGTTCTGTATACTCCATGAGACAAACAGGAATAAAGACGCAGATTTTAAATTTTAGTGCTTCTGTCAACAGCTCTCTCTTTGATGGAGAGATACTAGGCTAAAATATGAAATAAATATTCATACACCTAAAGTTCAATTCTATGATTTCTCATTGGTTATAGGCTTGTGTCAACTTATAATGACAAATGTGCAGCAAATGTATATAAAAAAAATGAAAAAAAATGTGTTGATTGGGTCATTTATTTGTTCATTTGCCTCACTTGAAATGTTTATAATTTGCTAGGATCCAATCTGTCCAGATGTTGAAATATGCCAATGTGGGTGAGTGAATGAATCAAATTCCCTGGTTGATGTTTAGGGTCCATATTTTATTATTCTTTCTGAGTACATTTTGAATGCTAGCCAGCCTACAATTTGAAGTAAAATGTTGGAAATGGTTATTAAGGATGGTTTAAATGGGTCAGATGGAAAGAAAATTTTGTCAGTATGCATCATAATTAACTCTTTCTTGTTGTTTACCTTGTGTTCTCTAATTAATCCTTAAGATAGACATTTTTTTTTTTATATTCTGAGTACTATATATAATAATTATATTTGCAGAAAGCTCACAAAGGAATTATGTGATGTTATTGAAAACTTCAGTCTTGTAAGCTTTTCAACCTTAGATATTCAGGTACACCAATTATGCCCAGGTTTTTCATCTGTTTGTGTCAAATGTTTGGAATCCTAAGTTGGAGTTTCTCTTTTCAGGACAAAGAGAGTGTAGGGAATTTAGTGAAGCTGATAGACAAAAGCAATGGGTACATATTTGTTGGGATGGAAACAAGTGCAGTTGAATTTAGCAAGATTGCGGTTGGTCCTGTTGATTGGGATTATTATAGATATCCTTTTTTTCCTCATGTGTATATTCTGATACCTCTGGATGATTTACTATAGAAAGTACCATTACTTGTAATATTGTGTAATAGAACTACCATTGTTCATTGCTTTCCATGCATATACTGTTTTTAAGTTTTAACTGCTTCTTTGGCAGGCCTCTAGTATCAACAGTGATGATGTGGCACTATATAAATTATATACACAATAATTGTCTATTTGTCTTTCCTTTAGGGAACCAATTAACTAAATTATTGTGGACTGGGAATTAAATGCATTAGTAGGCAGAAATGACTGGTTGAAACATGGAGGATTCATGTAAAACCTCATAGGAAATGTTCTGGGAGGGAAAATTGTCCTATTTTTCAAATCAGTTGTTCATGGGAGCATTGCATGACCGACCTGTTAGTCTTTGGACATCATAATGAGCTCTGTAGCTCTGTTCAGGTAGGTGGACATATTAGCAATTATTGCTCAACCATAATTTAGAATTTCATCCTCTTGAGGATCTATTATATATTTATATAAATAAAAAGTTCCTTTGTGTTATATGTTTAATCTGATATAGAAATTATGACATTGCTCTCAATCCCATTGGAAAAATACTTTGTTGCATTATTGATCTCAAATCTCATGAATTACACGCTCAGTCTACATTGTCTTGATTTTAGAAAATCACTTGGGTGATCAATCCAAGTCTTCAATGATGCCGTGAAATGACTTCCCTGGCTTCATGAAGGATGCATGGATAATGAAAAGGAATAAAACAATAGTCTCTAAGTTGCATTTTGGAGCTTGCTAATGCTGAAGTCTTAATTAGTGTTCTGATAATCATGAATGTATCAATTATGTTGCTTATTTTCGTGGTCAAAGTTTCACTTGAATTCTGAGCTTCCCTTAATTCAGCAATTTACAGTTGCAGCAGTGCAAGAGAAGTACATGAAGGATGATGATAATGAATGATGGAGAAAGCTAAATAATTGAAAGAGAATGACACCTTGGTAAGTAATTTTACTTTCTTCATTCATTGTTAAGTTGCTTTCAATTTTGTGTTCTGTGACGTATGAAACCATGGTGAACTCTACTTATAGCGTGTGACTCTGGTTGCAGTTATTGCACAGGTAATTTATTGTGACAGTTTGGATTTCTCGCCCTAGTAGTAATGAAAGATCATGAAAACATAGTGGAGGCAGGGGAGTTACTACTTTCAAGATATTAGCTAATTCAGGGCTTGTCCAACGGCCAAAGAACTATTTTAAGATTTGGCTAACTTTGTATAATATTATAATTCTGTAGCTTAGAGTTCTGAATGAGATTTTTGTTTGTTTTTTGAAGTCAATTCATGATCGCATCAAGTGTATCTTTTCTTGGAGATGGGTTTTGCTTGGGAACTAAGTAATATCTATTCATATCACAATATACTAAATTGAAGTACATTTTCTAAAGATAGAGAATAAAGTAATTGTTTATAATTTCAAGAATTAAAATGACACATTTTAATTTTTGCTATCATTTAGTCAGAGGCACCCTTCTTCCACCAGAAGCCGTGGATAGTTCCCTAAACATGTGTTAAAATAACGCAGTTGACTGTCATGAAAATTGAAAATGCGTGTCAGAGCCACTTGTTTCTTAAGGGATATAAAATAGGAAAATGTTGAGTTGAGTTTGACATTGAATTGAACATGTCAATGATTACCGTGTTAGTTCTCAATCTGTATTTGAATATTTATTGAATACGAGCAAATTTTACTACACTGAATTTCTACACAGGTTTGAGATTGGTTCTAACAATACTAGCTTTTATTTATATAAAGAATAAATTTTCAATAAATAATGGGTGGAAGGATAAAAAAAAGCAAAAGGCATCACCAGTAAAGTTAAAAAAACACAACTAAAGAAAATAAGTTAGTTGTGACTTATAATTGCTAGTTATGATATTGTGTAAAAATTCAACAATTTGAATCTAAAATGAACTGTATTAATTGCAAACTTGTAGAAATTAATTTATAAAATAAAATATTTGACATTTTGAATTATTTTTTATTATATGATTTATTTCTTACTTTTAAAAAATAAATCAAAATAAAAACTAAAAATTAATTGTTTATGTAAATTATTTATGATTGAATTGGATTATATCAATATTTAAAATTTGAATGAAGAACTTACTTAAGAGATTTAAATCATGTTATTAGAAGTTATGTATGAATTATACTTGCGAAATTGCACATACAAGTTTATTCTTGTAAAATACCCCATATGAATTATTAGAGAAACAAACCATCCATAAAGAATATACAGATGAAACTAAAGCAGATTGATTCATCTTTTCGATGGAAATTTAGTCATATTTTATAAATATCATTTCTAAAAATTAGTCAGTGTACTTGTTCAAGTTATTAACGAAATTATAATCTTAAAAAGTGATAAGATTATAATTAAATGAAAAATAAATTTACTTTAAATTAAATTTCTAAAATTAAATTATTTTTCAGACAAAAATTTAACTTTTGATAAGTTTAATCAAACGGGTCCAATTCAAACAATTAACATAAATCAAATTGAAATCATTTAAATCTTGTTATATTATGAATATATTTTTTCAGTGAGGTATTTGATTAGATTATTTTGTATACCAATTAAAATGAAAAAAATTCAAAATCAAATTACATGCTATTAATAAATTTTGTTGCAATTAAATGCTGCTTAATTTAAAAAAATGTGTTTCCAACCAAAGCATTATGGTTTTTTCCTTGTTAACTACCTTTGTTGCGTGAAATTATTACATGATACTGGACTATATAGTCCCATCTAATTTTCATGAAATATATTATTAATTAATTTTTATAAATTAGACCATATAATAATTCCCCTTCTGCTGCCGCCCAGTTTCAGATTGAGGATTCGATAAACCCAATTTCCTATTTTCCTTACATCCTTCAATAAGACACGGTTAATTGATTGATACTAGTAAAATATTGACGGCATTAATGTCAATGTCAACGTTAACGTCGAATACGTTATTACTAATGAATGACATAGACCTATTCAATATTTAATCAACACCCTCCTCCCCAAGCAACAACTTGTCCACAATTCATTTTTCTACGCCATCGTCATGTTATAAAATATTGGATTACATATATGGTTAGAGAAAAACAACCTAAGCAATGAAGCAACCCTTTTTTTTCTCTCTCTCTCGAATAAGTCAAAGATGAAGATAGCCACGTTGGAAACTTTTTCATGATTAAATTTCAAACTTTTGTTTTAACCCTAAGGCGTGTTTTGGATTTATTATTTGAATGGAAAGTCAAGTCATCTTTTCCTCCATGAATAAATACATTTCTCATCTCATCTTTTTCATTGTTTCACTATAATCTTAAACCTTCCGAAAAAACTCTACCCAACAACGTTAATTGACCAAAACCCATCTTTGTTGTTCTTCAAAATTTCCATATGTTGAACCATTTTATTTGTGGCAGTTTCCATCACCAAGAAGAAGATGTACCATGTTCAAGCCCCAAGAAGTACTCCAGGAGAAAAGAAAGTAGGAATATTAACAAAAACCCATACTCCAATCGAGGCTTAGACAAGTTTTCTGCACTTTTGGCTGATCTTGACGAGAGAAGGCAAAAGGTTTACTCACAGATGAGTCCTCAGGACATATCTTTTGTTCGGTTTGCGTATTCCAGCAATGATGATTTCGTTCCCATAGTGGTCAAAGTGAAAAAAAATAATAAGGATCAGAAGAAGCACAAGAGTGAAGAACTCAAAGCAAGACACATAACATCTTTCTCGGAGCAATTGGAGAAATCTTCTGAAGAAACAACCTTGGAAGAAAGGAAGCAAAAACTCAATAAGTTGGAAGCTCATAAGAAGAAGAATTTGAGCTTTTCTTGGAACGTGTTGAAGAGACCATCTTTCTATGTGCCAGCGGTTGTGATGTTGATTTTGGTTTTTTTGGTTGTTCTTGGGAGATCGGTTGCTACACTTTGCACTTGTGTTGTGTGGTATGTGGTCCCCACATTGAGTGAATATTATGATAGTTCAAAACCAAGAAACAAATCGATGATGATGAATTCTAAGAAGAGAGATTATGTTAGGGGGTGGCTGAATGATGTGAAGATGGTGAATCCTGAAGATTTAGCTTCTCCAAGAAGTGGTGATTCCAAGGCTTATTCAAATGACAATAATTCAGGGAAACATGGCCACCAGAAAAGTTTGTGAGGATTCATCATTTTATATGTTCGTTCCTTTTCGTTTTTGGGTTTCTTTTTCTATTTCTCAATTATTGATTGAAGATAGGGTTTTTTTTTTTCCTTTGGTAAATATGTGTACGTTTTGTTGGTGACGTTCTTGAGACAGGTTAACAATTCAGTCCTTCTCTTGTTGACGTTTTGCCAATGTAAATCGTGATAGAGTTAGGGCTGATAATGTACATGGAACTGTTAATGGTTTTTGTAAAGTTCTTTAAAATCAAGTGCGGTGACAATCCAATTCCAATTGTAGTTCGTTTTGGATGCATGGTGGGCAATTTGATCCAATAAATTAGTTTTAATTAACACTTAGTGTTAGAAGTTAAGATGTAAAACCTGTCAAAAAAAAAAAGTTAAGATGTACTAACTTTTTAACAACACACTCAACTCATTTTTTCACTCAATCTGCAGTACAGTTTCACTTTCATTAGTTTTTTTTTAAAAAAAAAAAACAAATTCTTATCCTTCGGTTAAAATTAAGTAGTTATATAATTTTAAATGATTTCAGACAATCCTCACAGTTTTAAATATTTTTAATTAAATTTCTGGAAACTTCGCTCCGCTAAATCATGCAACATGTATCCTTGGCTATTAATATCATGTGGATTATTCTCCATGTCATTTGTCCATCTAACACGTTTCATTGGAAAAAAAAATGATAAACATTGAAGAACTCACAAGAAAGCCATTTTTGACATCTGTTAGAACATGTTTGGAGCACCGTTTCAAAGTTCTCAAACGCAGTTTGCTCAGAAAAAGATTTTTGTACCTTTTGTATTTAATGTCTCATAATTCGTACTACCAAGGTTTGAACGGCAAAGCAAATGCTTAGTATCCCCACTGCATTATTACATCCTCATCCAACACTTCCTCGAACCCCATTAAACCCAATTGAATTAATTAATCTTGCAAAAAGTCTATTGCTTATTTATCTTTAGTTGCTTCATCGTTCTAGGGTATGTGTCAAAAAATGATAGCACCATATCACAATTTCCAGACTCTACCACTAGCTATAACATTTTACAGATGATTGCACACATTCTTTTTTTGGTTTAAACCAAATTGATTTTGGTTATTAAATGTAGAAAACTGTTGTAAGGGCAAGCACATTTTCTATGTTTTAATTTCTTTTCTATGGGAAAATTTGCATTTAGTGCTCGATCAAGGAAAAGATGCTTGCTTACATCTGCTTGAGGACCGCACCTTCTTTGTTACAGTTTTATTTTCCTTCCTTCAATTAAATATATTTATATATTTATATGTGGGTCATATTATTATATCAAGTGTACTAATCAAGGACATTTTTTTTTACTGCGAGGACATTTTTTTTTACTGCAAGGACATTGTTTATGTACCCAAATAAAGGACATTGTTTAGATAACGATAAATGCACTTTATTAAATGCTTCTAATTATCCCCACATGCAAACTTTAGATGTCTAAAGTGTTTTATTTAAAGCGATTGTCTATTTGTCTACTGTGTGCTGGGTGAATAATGTGACCGCATTAAATATATTTTAAATTCTATTATTTTTTATCATACATCTATAGATACAAATAAAAAATTGAATAATTCTTTTTTATTCACTTAAATAATATATTAAGGACTTAACTAGTGTTTTTACCTATTTTTATAAATTTATTATATTCGTCTCATATTATTCATCTTTTAAAAGATCGATTTCATACCTGTACAAATTAATAATGATAAAATATTTTTTGACAAAAGTTTCCATGTTAAAAAAGTTAAAATGTACCCCATATATTGTGATTGGATCAGAAAACATTAGGTGACGTATAGCAGTTATTAGTTGGGTAATGAGGTAGTCTGGTCTCAATCTCATTATCATTTATTCCGCTGCTATCGGCCGGTCCTACTCTGTTACGACATGCATAAACCTTTATTTTCTTTAACATCCAACTAACTCCTTAGTCCTTACCAACCGAATTAGGATGTGAAAATAAATTGCAAAAAAATTTATATTCATCTAAATTTTTTTATATTCCCGTATATTTTTTCCTACTATCTTGTAAAAAAAATAATTAAATTAAAATAAATACATTTAATATCTTAAAAATATAAAATACATTTAACATTTACATACAAGAGAAGTAATAAATTCATAGAAAAATACTGTATGAGGATTTAAAATTATTCAAAAAAATTTAAACAACGCAGATCAAGTATAATTATGTTATTCTTTAATAAACTTTGTAATATATGCATTTTTTAATTCTTTTATTAAAAAATATATTGCAGTTGATGTGTATATATGAAGAGATTGAGAAGATTAATTGACTAAGTGTCAAACACTAAAAATAATTTGAGAATTATATTTTTATTGATTCAACTATTTGATTTAAATTTTAATAAAATAACTTGAATTTATAAAATTTTATATAAGTTTAAAATTAATTATTACTTCATTACATCATGTCATTTTAATATTTTATTTAATATAAAGGAATATTAATTTAGATTAAATATTTACAAATATAAATGTAATTAAAATGCATTGTTAGTGTGAAATTTTATTATATTGTTATTTAATCATAAATTATTATATATAAGAAAAAATAAATTATATACTAATAATATAAAATAATTTTACATTGTCTTATAATCATAATTATGTATATGATAAATTTATTTATTTTTATAATAATTATTTTTAAAATTCATATCAACAGTAGTTTTTAATTGGATGACAATTATCAATAATTTGTAATTGGATGACAATTATTAGTTTATGACAGTTAAACTTTTTATATAATTACATTTTTTATCCTTTTCAATCACAAGTAGATCTTAAGTATCCTATGTTTATTGAATTTTATAATAACTAGTTGAAGTATTACAATGTAAATACCTAATATTTGATCCAATAGATGTAACTCATTGACAACACATGTTGAATTTATGAAATAAGACTTGGGTTCAATCTCTGTAAAATACATTCTTGAAAAATAATGATAAATTTTAAGTGGGACTAAACTTCAAATCAAGAATTAATCGGTTCAAATGACTAAAACTTACGGAAATACATTGGGATTTCACCATAGAATTAAAAACTTTAATTACAAGGTTGAAAAAAAAACTAATGTTTTTAATTAAAAAGTTTTTAGCGTGGTTTGCTTTATTTTTTTTAGGGAGGCATAATCATCTAATTCATTATTAACTTCATTTACTAATCCACAATCTGAGCTGATTCAAGAAAATAGTATATAGTGCTTATTTACTTTCTAGCACTCCAATTCACAAAAGAAAAGAAAAGAAAAGAAAAAACTTTTTAGCACTCCAAATTCCACAACTCGCCTTTACCCGTTACCGTAAATCAAGAAGCTTTGTGAAAAAACCTATGATCACATAGGTCATACTATTAGAGAATATACAAAATACTAATATTCAAGCAAAGTATATCTTATCGCCCCAAAGTCAGCAAAACCGGCAATGGACTATATATATAAAGAGGAAATTGATTTTCCTTGAAAATACAATCGTTTTCCTTTTTCTTTGTTTATTTGACATAGGATGATATGAATTTTTTTTGGAAGGTAGGATGATATGGATATATCCGAAAATTAAAATTAAAAGCATAAAAAGTTACCAAAATTTTAAGATTAAAAAATAATTTAGCATAAAGTCATAAAACTTTAAAATGGTTGGCAGTTTATCTATATTTCAGCTAATGTCTTCTCATCATGGACAAAGATCCACCAATGAACCAGCATATAGTAGAGTGTTTTACGGATGCGTTAGGTAAATAATTACTTTAATGTTTGTTCAACAAAGTATTTATCATATGAAAATTTCTACCATAAATTTGATATTTAAATTTATCAAAATAAGTTGAAAAAAGTATAAAAGTCCAGAATTATATTATGAAGTGTTAGTACCGCTGCTTGCTCAAGATAATCGCACCCATGCCATGAGTCTGAGTAGATCGACCACAACAGAGTGAAAGAGCCATATCATCTGTTAATGATCCCAAATTGTACCAGGGAAAACATAGTGATCATATATACCAGAAGTCCAGAACAATCTACCAGTCTAAACGTAAGCTTAGCTAACTAAAATGCGTTAGACAATATTAAGCAATAGTGATAGACAATATCAATTAGACAGAGTTAATTAACATGAGTGCTTGATTAGAGAATTAATTAACACAGAAAGCTTAGTATTAAAAATACAGAATTGCGCTATTTAATATATACTAGTAGTTTTTATACGACAAATTGGCACAAGATGGATGTTAACCAATTTCAAGAAATATATTTGTTAAAAAATATATTTGGCCATTTTTATAAATTAGCCGTTTGGTTATCATTTTTGTTAAATATATATATATATATATATATATATATTTGGCCATTTTTATAGTGGGATATATTTGGACAGTTTCAAGAAATGTAAACGCCTTTAAGAATTGAGAACTTAGATGGACTATATATAAATTGAAAAATAAAAATAAAAAACAAAGCAAATAAGAAAAATCAAAACAAAAAAATATGACACGTATTTTTTAATCATTTCAATTAAGTAAAATCTTCTCCAACTATTCCAAATGATTTATTTCCTTTATTTTCTTTTAATTTTATGTGTAGATTTTTAGTTGACTGTGCTTCAAGATAACGTGTAACATGTTGCATCTGTATCTATTCAAGAATAAATCAATTAATATAAATGAAGTATACATTTTTTTTTAAAAAGTATATCTGAATAAATTCCATTAAATAATACTATCTCTTATAGCATATGTGTTATTTATTTATTTATTTAATCCGGTAAAGCACACTGCGTTGTTATAACTATATATTACTATGAGTGGGTGACACAAATTTAACGCGGAATGGTGCAACAGAATTTCATAGAACATGCAAAGCACGTAGGCTTTTTATTGTTAAATTATTGTTTTTTATTCAAGAGTTGTTAAATTATTGTTAATAGCAATATTAATATAGAATCTTACTCACCATCATCCCCATCCATTCCAACGAAAAAGGGCAAGGTAGACAATTAAAAAACAGACGGAAAATACAGATTGTAGAGGCGTATAGGCCAGGGGAGAGAGGAAACAGAAAGAAAAAGAGAGAAAAAGAAAGAGATCATAGCATAGGGTGACAGAAAGAGAGAGGGGAAAGGGAGAGGGACGAAGCCATGGGGTTATGCTTTGGTTGCTTCGACGGAGGCAACAAGCGTATGACAAAAGAAGAAGAGCGATTGGCCTCTGAAGAAGCGCGTGCTAGAGCTGCTGAAGCCGCCCAGAAAAAGTGCTTCTTTCTTTCATTTACCATTTCATCATCATGCTTATATATTGCATTAATTCTTGCCAATGTTTCATGCATTTATTTGGGTTTTTATTTAATTATCAAAACCTTGAGATCATCATGCATGCATGCTTGTGGGAATTGACATGTTTGTTGCTTTCATTCTTATGCATGCTAGCTTCTCATCCTTACGTTATATATATGTGTGTGTTTATTTTTCTACCTAAAGCATTCACCATGCATGGTGATTGTTTATTCGTGCAACTTGGGATTATTATGGTCTATATACCATGCGTGTAACACGTATATATATATATATACATGCATGCATGTTCTGACATGTTCGTGGAAGTCCATATAGTGCAAAACTGCAAATGTGCAATGTTTGGATCATCGTTCTTGACATGTTCGAGAAATATACTTTTAGAAGGGGTGCAACGGTAATCCAAACATGGCTATATATGTTAGAAGATGCGTGCATGCAGGTCCCATCGTAATTACTAATTGGTAATCAACGTAGCATAATCGTAGAAAGTTGTTGAATTGGGTGAATGGGAAAAGAAAAATAATGTTCTTACAATGGTGTTTTTTGTGGGTGATGATTAGGTTTATATATATATATATATATGTATGTATGTATATAGCTAGACTAACTTTTAGGTTTTGATTGATGATTGTTATTGCAGGCAAGAGCAGCAAGGAGAGGCAAAGCAACCAGAAACGGTTAAGGAACCTGAAAACTCCAACAATGGCGAAGCGTTTGTAAAGGTTTAGGGATACAAGGGGGCTACTTGATTTTTGGCAAGTATTAACTCACACAATGTTAAATCTCTGCTAAATCCCCATCATACAATTCTAGGGAAATATAATTCCTTTAATTTTGATTAGGAGTTTATTGCACGTTTTCTATGTAAAAAAAAAATCTTAAAACAATATTTTTCCTTGATATCCTGCTTTGTTACCCTTGCCGTTTGGCTAACAATCAGTTGATGAATTCATTAGAGCACATTGATAATATGTTTTGACTTTTAATCTGTTGATGCAGTGGCAGATGGGTTGAGGTTAGGCCAACTGTTTATTACATGTAAGGTGAATGATCGATCTATCTTATAAAGTTTTGCTATAGGTTGCCCCTTTTAAAACTTTTGTTTCCTGTAAACTAGATTTTAAAACAATATTTAATGTAAATGTGCAAAAAAAAACTACAATATAACAATTATTAAGCCAAAATCAAATCTAATTATACAATATTAATGATAAACATATTCAAGATTTTTCCTCAGTTCTGTTCTAGCGTTGGATATCCGTATCAGCAAAATGTTACATGTCTACATCACCCTTTCACATGAATTGGGTTAATAATCTCACTGTTTTTCTACATTGTGTTGATTAGGACAATTCCCGAGTCACTATTCCAACCCTCTTCTGTGCACAATGAAATCATTTGTCTCAATGGTTTTTCCTTTCTTGTTATGCAGTACTATGTATAGGTCCAGTCAAATCCTCTGCACGGCCAGCTTTCCTTGTTCCGGAGATGAACAAAGGGTCTTTACTACAACTGTAACATCGGTCAAATTTGTTGTTTTCCAGATCAGGAAATATTCTGCTTGATTGAAAAGAATTAGTGATGTAAAGGAAACAAGGATAAGTTGAGAATGTAGTTTGGTGTTTTTATTGCATGTGTTGGTAACTTGGTGATGAGAAAAAACTCGACTTCCGCAAAAATTGAACGCATCAACCAAATTACTTCGTCTTTTTTTTTTTTTTTTTTTGTGGGGTTGGGGGCTAAGAAGTAATTAAGAACATGGACTTGTTTTATGATTCTACCTTTGGTGAAATACGTGCTACATGCTGCCAGTAATATTTTGAGCTACAGAGAATATGACACAGAAATTAAACGCAATCAGAACAACTGTCACCTTGAATTTATGGTTTAGGGAAATGCGGTTGCCTTTTTGCATACTTATAAGAGTTAAATATGCCCTGTAACATGAAGCTTGCTTCTCTTTTTTTGTTCAATCATTTTTTTCCCCGGCTTCACACCGTCAATAATCCTTAGGACCAACGTTTAGACCTCTATGATATTTACTGAATACGCTAAATGGACAATTTGAAATAGTGATGAACAAATTGTAATTTTCTTTCACGGTACAGAAACTGAAAAAGTAAAAGAAAGACACGAAAGCAGAAACAATAAAAAATAAAGGCATCATTTTTACCATTTCTGTCCACTATTAATTCTACTTGTGAAACAACAATTTTTTTTTTATAAAATTTACATGAACACACAAGTAGGCAAAAGACATTCTAACTATGTTGGCACCCTTTGCAAACTAGCAAGAACATACCAAATATAACAGAATGAAGGAAATCTACAGATCAGTAGCTAGATTTAGCTATACATTTTGAACAAATCAATAACCAAGCAATGGTAATTGTGGGATGAGTGTACGGCTGTTTTTCCAAAGTCTAAATTATTTAAATTTTTGTACTGGAGCAGAAAGCTTCAGTTCATAAGCAGCTTGAAAGAACTCTGCTGCTTGCTGTAATGAACCTTCCATTTTTGAAACCAATCCAAGGTTGAACCAAGCATCATGGTTTGTAGGTTCTAATCGTAAAGCATTCATTAAAAAGCTTCTTACAATCGGAAGTGATTGCATACCAAGTTTCATCAACAATTCTGCAGTGGAAATGATACCGGGAATGTAATCTGGTTCTATTGACAATGATACTGAAAAGGAAACAAATGCCTCTTTGTATAATGATTGAGCTTCAAGCAACATCCCTGCAATTGTGCACAGGGAATTGCATATTAGTTTACCATGAGCATGAACACTCAATGCAGACACGAGTTCAACCATAAAAACTTAAACAGACATTTTCCTTACCTGTAATATGCCAACATCTTGGAGAGAAATACTCTATCAACCGGGCTTTGTCAACACAAGTTTTTGCATCAAGCAAGGAACCAATATCTGTATAAATGGTAGCCAAATCCTGCCAGGCTTCCATTTCCAACTTCCTTTCTGTTAATGCCTGCCAAGTGGGATGGAAGAGTTAGAAGGAGAATTCTTCTTGAGATTTCAGAGATGAGATTGATCATTACTCAAGAAAATAATAGTAATAATTAAAATAAAAAAATTGCACAAAATCATTAATTCTCATTCCTCCACTCTAGGCATAGGATAATCTTTGAACATTCAAAATGAAAATTCTAGCCTGGCATATAATTTTAGGAAGAAGAGTGCTAGGAATACACTCTTCCTGACACAATCTTTCTTATTGGTTAAAATTTATTGAAAACTATAAAATCAAAAGAGGGATTCCTTAAATAAGATGTGGAACCCACAAAATAATGTATTCTCAATAAATTTCAACTAATGATAAAGAGTGTGTTTGGTAGCATTTCTCTTTTTGAAAAGGGGAAGGATAGGAGGGGGGAGTCTAGGTGTAACCATTGTTTTTTTAGCAGCTTCCAGTAGACAAGAGTATTGCTTCTTTTCAATCAACTTTAGAATCAGTAGTCTATACAAGGGATGTTAGAGTTCTTCCTTGGAAAGTACTACACACCTCATGCCTGAATGCTTGTTCTTGATCAATGTTTTTATCTTGAAGCAAAAGCTCCTTTTTTGCTTGAATTAGTGCTAGCAAGATCCTATATGTCTCTATTGCTTCCTTGGGTTGCTGCTGAGAAATTTGAAGCACTGCTTTCAATCTTAGAAGTTCAAGTTGATCCATCCCCCCAGAATCATCTAAAGCAAAATCAACTATAGTTTCAGCATCCTTAAACCGCTGCTGTGCAGATATTATGAGTGCTAATAGCTGCCAACCTCTTGAACTGCCAACAGTCATGTCTGAGTACATCATTATATTGTTGTAAGCTGCATCCAGATTCCTTTGAATGGCATTTTCTAGTCCGAGGCTGACTATCGCTTCCAGGTCATCACTTCCATTTACAGCAGCACAGTTTAGAGAGTCCAAAGACTCTCTTTGAAATATACTTCTTTCAGAATCCAGTACAGAAATTCTAGCAGCAGCCCCGTAGCAGATGCCAAGAAATTTATGACCTTGACTGAGAAAATGTTCATTTTGTTGCTTAGCTATAACAATAACTTCACGTGAAAATTTAATGCCTTCATGAGCATGGTGAGGATCCAAGGAACAGAGTTTTGCTCCAAACAAAAATGAAGGAAAATGGGGTCTATGGTTTGCTTCAGAACTGCCACAAGCCTTCCTCAAAAGGTTCAATGCTACCCCATCATGTCCTGCTGCACTATAACACAGAGCAAGAAAGTACCACCTCTCAGCTCGACCATAAATACCTGGAAGGATCTGCTCTACATGATCTGCCAATAACTCAAACATCCCAGTCACTGAAAGTGCAAAAGTAAGATGATCCATTATTTCAGCATCCCAGTCTATTTCCCGAATTGCCACCTTGCTCATGAGTATTAATAGCAAAAGTATTGCTTCTTCAGCACTACTCTTGGGTGCTGTTTTACCCCACACCTGCAACTGAGAGGGTAGGCTTACTTCAACACCACCATAGAGTAGTATCATAGCTAAATCTTTTTCTACAGCAGCCAACTTTCTTGGCTCCAAATTCCAAGGCTTGACAAGAGCACGACGATATGCAGTGACAGCTTCATCAAGAAACCCTGCCTTGATCCAAAGGCTTGGAAACAACTCCAATGCTTTATGAAACATCTCTTGCAACTTACAACCTTCACCAATACCCTCAGGCATTCCATTGGGAAGGGCAGATTCAACCGTATCCAAAATTATTCTGCACTCCTTTGCAGCCTCTAGCAAATGAGAAAGCACCAAACTAATCAGAATTGACACCCGAAACCTCTCATCCATAAAATCCACATAATGGAGTTAAATTCAAATAGAGTAACGCTCAAGATCTCACATGCAAAATTAAATTGTGCAATTTAACAATGACACACTTTATCAAACAACATAAAAGCACATGAAAGCCCTCTAAAAAGGAAATATAACATTAGTTACCAACCAATGCATTGCCCAAGTTCCTCCAATGATCTTGATTTAAGCAAAATTGCCTCAAGAAGCAGGCTAACCGAATGCAATGACATGACATTCGGAACCACCATATCTGCCTTGGGACGCAGTTTTCTTTGCTTGGTTCTTTCAGCAATAGCCTTGATCATTCTTGGGGTCAAACCCTTGATATCTATACCTTGAAACACTTGAAGTGCAGCATCAAAGTTCCCTCTCTGGTATTCAAGCCTCCCCAACAAAGCCCTAGCCTCCTGAAATTCATTCAAAACACACGTGACATTTCAATCAAAAACAAATCACACGCACACACAAACACAATCTATCCAACACATAGATCAACTGACATAGGATTGTTCCGCCTTAAACATTGGTCTTGAGTTCAGTATGCAATTGCATTAAATAATTAGATGGAGAATTTTACTACTACCTATGGTAGTCTTATTCGAATCAAGCATAATTATAGATATAAAGGAGATACTATAAGGTAATTAAGGACCGGCACGTGTCTAACGAAAGAACTAATAACACTAATTGCTTGTCACATAGAGATTAGTCGGACCATCATAGTCTTGGACAGTATAATAATTCCTAAAATAATAAAATAGAAATGAATGGGTATTTTGTACTACGAACCTCGTAGTTTAAGGAAAGAGCATCTTTAAGAGTAGATTCAGCTTCTTCAACTTGCGTATCATCGAATTTAGGTTCCCATTCTCCGGTCCTGGAAGAGAGTCCGCTGGCGGAGAAATCCCTGGTGGCGAGGGACTCCGGCGAGTGTGGCGGCTCTTCGAATTTGAACTGCTCCCCGGAAGAACAAGCGCACAACATCTTCTTCTCCGCCGTTCAACTTCAGAATGGCACGGTGTTGCAGTGTGTTATACTTTAATAGCTTGAAACAGTTACCGAGAGAAGAGAAGGGTGAAAAAAAAGTGAAGAGGACAAAAGGTGGTGAAAAGGGCGAGACAAACTATGAGAACAGAGCATTGGAATTGGACTCACCAATGCTAACCAACTCGGATTCCGATGATTTCCATCAAACGCATTCTGAGATCTGAAATACTATCAACTTTATTTCTTTCTTCTTCTTTTTCTGATTGGGATAATAATAATAATGCCAATGGAATGTTGGTAGATTCTTTCACATTCTATGAGAGTTGGAACATTTCGCCTTCAAATATTTTGATTTGAGTTTTTAAAAAGAAGAGTAAAGAAATTGACAAATTTGGTAACGACTAACCAGGGTTAGACTTGGACCACCATTTTTGGAAAAGTTAAACCTATGCTTGACTCTACCAAACCAATATTTTATTTACCGGAAAAAACAATTAATTACTTGGGATACTGATATATTGATATTGATAATTTATATGATATATTGATATTGATGGGCATAAATGAAAAATATTCTCTTTTCCTTCCTTGTTATTGTATTTTTAAATTTTAAAAAAATTGAAATAACCTTTTATCTTATCTTAAATTGTCATAGTATAGATAGATTACAAATTTCAAATAATAATAGTTATTAATTTATTTTTATATTTTGCACAAAATATTTTTTAAATTTATCTTTTTCTGTTTAATTAAATCATTAATTTACGTGTGATTCAAGTAATCTTTTAAATTTTGAATTACTTTTAATTTACAATTGAAATCAAATATAAAGATTAAAAAGATATAATAAAAACTAAAAATTCTAATTACAAGCATTTATGTAATATCATAATTAAAAAATAAATTATACAAATATTTATATATTATTATAATTAAAAATTAAATAATTAAATATAATTTATAGATAATATATAGATCAAATAAATATAGATATTTGTTTCTGATATTTTAAATATTTCTGATAATATATTTGTTTCTGATAATATATAGATGAAATAAATATTTGTTTCTGATATGTTATAGATAATATATAGATCAAATAAATTTATAGATAATATATAAATCAAATAAATATCGATATTTATTTCTGATATTTTGAATATTTCTGATAATATATTTGTTTCTGATATCTTATCGATAATATATAAATATAATTTATAGGTAATATATAGATCATAGATGAGAATATATGATGGAGATTCCAGAGTGATCGGCGGCAATTTATACCGTTTGAATATTTCTGTTTCTGATATTTTGAGAGCGATTATTGTGCGTGATCCACCCTAAATCAAAAGAATAGTGATTGATGGCTCCTCCTACTAAGCCTCCTCCGATCAATATTGAACCTGAAAATTGCCCTGAAGCTGTGATGAATTGGTACAACATCACTTCACGTTTGAATATTGAACCTGAAAATTACAAGCGCCAATGTACATTAAGTAGAGACCTCTCCTCCCAAGCCAAGAAGCATCTTTGTTTTCTGGGTTGGAGGTTTTGGCACGCTGACAAGAAAAACAAGTGGGAGCTTCGTTACACTTCACCCATCACTGGCAAGAACTACATTTCACTCAGAAGGGCATGCCATGCTTGCATACAAGAAGGAGGCTGCAACAATGGAAACCCTCAAATTAATCTTCAACAACACAACAACAACAACAATGTTGATCAGAACCCTTCACCTTCTGCACCAAAGAAACCAAGGAAGTCCACCAACAAAAGAACGAGGGTATGCAAGAAAAGACAAAAGAGTGATGACGATGATGAATTGGGAGAAGCCTCTAGTTCTATGAATAATAATAATTATAAAAAAATGATGCGTGAGGCCGAGGCAACAAATGTTTCTGATCAGTCTTTAAAGCAGCAGCATCGTGGAGCAATTATCCCTTGGTTGATAGATAACAATGTGGTGGCTTTGTATTCATTGGTATTCTGCCGTGATGCAAATAACGTGGTCAAGAAAGGGAAACTATGGCGTAGTGGCATAGCTTGTGAATGCTGTGGCATGTTTTTCTCTCCCACTCGCTTTGAGGCTCATGCTGGGTGCCACAAGCACAGACCAAACGCCAGCATTTTCTTGGAAGATGGAAGGTCGTTGTTGGATTGTCAAAAAGAAGCCTTGAGTTCTCAGCAAAACAAGGTGCGTTCTTTAATAAAAGAAGAAGAAGAAGAAGAAAAGGATCACTGTGAGTATCAAAATGATAGCATTTGTGCTATTTGTTATTTTGGCGGTGAACTAGTGTTATGTGATCGATGCCCCTCTTCGTTTCACCTCAGTTGTTTGGGTTTAGAGCATGTTCCTGATGGCGATTGGTTCTGCCCAGCTTGTTGTTGCAAAGTATGCAAGGGGCCCAGATGCAATACAGAAGAAAATTGTGATGACCATGTGGATGCTAATAGAGTTCTGGTTTGTCATCAATGTGAGGGGAGATACCATATTGGGTGTTTGAAAGCTCTAACTTATACCAAGATGGGAAAGGATCAAGATCATGTTGATAATGAGAATGAGAATTGGTTCTGCAGTGGAGACTGTGAGAATATATTCTTAGCTTTGCAGAAGCTGGTGGGAAAAGCCATTAATGTTGTTGGTGAGGATAATGTAACTTGGACGTTGTTGAAGGCACTGAAAAAAGGTGAGAGCAAGCTTAGTGAGGCACTTAATGTTTTGCGTGAGTGTTTTAGTCCAGTCACTGATGCTTTCTTCGGGAGAGATATAATTTCTGATGTTGTTTTCAGTAGAGGTTCAGAACTCAATCGTTTGAACTTTTGTGGTTTTTATACTGTGATTTTAGAGAGGGAGGGGGAAGTAGTTTCTGTTGCCACTTTAAGGATTTTTGGCAAGAGGGTTGCTGAAATACCCTTTGTGGCTACCAGGGTGCAGTGTAGAAAACAAGGATTGTGTGGCATTTTAATGAATGAGATTGAGAAGCAGTTGACTTACTTGGGAGTAGAGGAGATTGTTCTGCCTTCCACGCCTAAGGTGATAGACACTTGGACGAACTCATTTGACTTTGAAAAGATGACACTCTCAGTTAAGTCAAAGTTTCTTGATCATGTTTTTCTGGACTTCGAGGATACCATCATGTGCCACAAACTACTAGTGGTGAAACAAACTGTTATATGATTGGAAAAAGCCTAATTTATGGTTATGTAACAATCTTGTATTACATTAATGGAAATTTTTAATTGTTTTGGAGATATTCACTTGATAAGACAAATTGCAGACTGCCAATTTATTGTTTGTTTGTTCTGTAACACAAAGTTGAAATACTAGCAAAAAAAGGTATTTACAATGTTATGACTTTAAAATGGTCATCTCTAGTCTACACTGGTCGAAATATATTGTCATTCATAATGATTATTCACAGGTTACAACTTATACAATCTCTGCAATAAACTATTTGAAACTTTAAATTAATCTGTATTATAGGTTGTTCTAATATCTTAGAATGAAATACCAAGAGGCTTATAGTGCCAAATTATCAATAATTTATAGATTTAGATAAATACATGACACTAGGACACATATTATGCGTGTCATTGTATGTCCTTCATATGGTTATTCTCAGGTTACAACCTCCTCAGCAATAACAGGTAGAAACTAAATACCAAGAAGACTTATCATGTTAAGTTATCAATAATTTATATATTTAGATAAATACTTAGATCTATTGTAATTGATTGAAAATTGTTGTGAAATCTTTACACTAATTGATCAATTCCAAAGTAGGTGAAATTGAAGTATTTCTTAACTAAATGATCGCATTAATTCTTCTTTGGGACCATCCTTTCTTTCTCATAAGGAGAACAAAAATTATATTGTAATTTTATATATGGAGGAACATAAACTCATTGATTTCTTATCTAATATATATATATATATATATATATATATATATATATATATATATATATATATATCAATTAGAATTCTTATAATTTCCAAATGGTACAATATTAATATTTACTCATTTAATTCACACCAATTTGGGAAGTCTATGGGTTTACTAAGATGATCACTTAAATTTAAGCTTATTAAATAGCTAATATAATTAGATAGATATATAATACTCAAATTTACCATAAGAAACGGGAGTTTCCTAAATTCATTCATGTAATTTGAGTGTCATCTGAACAGCAACAGACAACATTAATTATTCACTAGTTGATGCAGCATCCATTTTATTTTATTTTTAGTCATGCTCACTTGAAAAAAACTGTGTAAGGCCAACTGGTCCTGGATAACAAACAGGCATATTCCTTACGTTTACAGAGGCAATAGTTAGCACTCAGTTTCTCAGTGCGCAAATATTTGGAGCCGATGTCTATTAATGATCTATCTCCATGAAACTATCAGATATGTGATTAAACTATATTAATCACATGTTTATTGATATATGTTTGATTAGTACTTTTTTTAGGACTCTTCATGAAAGTTTCTTCTTCTAGTAAGTTACTAAGAGCAGCAACAAAATAAAGGTTAATACCAATGTCGATTGAGTCCGCACATATGTACACAACTTTGTATTTGCAAAACATTATCCAAAATGTGTTTATGATGTAACTTACAACTAGGAAAGGAGTCAATTCAAAATTCACACTGATTAAAATTTAAAAGATGACAAAAAAAAAGTTCTAATCTACACAAAAAATGGGCTACTACTATACATTTTTGTGCTTTGTAGCATTTCACATATGCTCCAAAACCAGAACAAGCCTACATTTACAAATATCCCCCAAACATCTAACAGAAGTGGCAAGCAGAAGACGAACAAGAGAAAGCTGTGACCCAAATGGAGACAAGACTCAGCTACTCCAGTTATCCTGATCCTCAGCAGGTCCTTCGTCCTGCAGTTATTTTAATGAGGTCAGACAATGACAGAAAATATATACATGATAATCTGAACAAGATTTATTCAAAGTGTGTACCATTTCATCAGCCATTGACCTAGCAGGTGACCAGACAAGAATTTGTCTATCATTTCCACCAGTGTACAGTTCCTGTGACAACAAAGAAAATCATTAAAAAAGAATATAAGTACAAGCAGTTTGGTTTCTAAGTTCTGAGGCAGTATTGCATTTAATATAATAGGCCCTTGCTGTTTCACGGGTTCATTATTTTATCCTGCGATAGTTAGTATAAATAATAAAAAATTAATAAATATTTTTCTCTTGGGGACCTTGCAATTCTTGCCAACAGAACACTGACTCCAGTCCAGACAAGTCATGGCTTTCAAAGAAGCAGCGATGAATATTTTCAGTGTAATCAATACCAGGAATCCGGGATGACTCCTTGATTCACCTTGTGTTTTGTCAGTTGGCTTCTAGTTCATTTGTCAAACCAATGGCTTCCTTTTCATCTTTAACCTTTATCATAATTTCATCTCTTTTCTTCCTAAAGACTCCTTTTATCAAAGAAGGAAACGGACTAATGACACATATATTTACAATTTACACTCATTCTATCTGCATCTATTTTTTTGGCCTTTCCCATACAAGAGTGAAATTTAGAAGACAAAAATGGGAAAAAAAAAAGAAGGTAAGGAAAACCATGGTTCGTATTCGTATGAGTTGATGATAGAAGATTAGATGTATATGCGCACAGGACAAGAGATGAATAATGAACTAATAATAAATTTCAATGAACAAAAATGTAAATGTCTACTCAGTTTTGCATTTCCTTCATTTGATTTATAACCACAGAAAAAGAAATTAATTGGAAACTAAACATGTTGGCCTGACTAGCCCCTAACAGATTTCACAACTGACACCAGAAGTTGATGAGCCTCATATAAGGAAAGAGCAGGGAAAGAAAATGGGCCACCGCCTCTTGAACATACCTGATCTTGTTGATTAAACCAGCAAGAGTTCACACATTCATAGTGACCACGTAATATCGTGTATGTGTTCCCAGACCACATGTCAAATGCCTGAAGAATCAAAAAGAAATATAAGTGTTCCTAATTGCATTTTTACATTTAAAAGTTAAAATAAGTAATAATATATTAAAGGAAATACATACTTTCACAGATCTCATGCATGGAACAAAAACAAGGGTTGAATCTTGAGTGGTGGCTAGTTGAAGAGGTTTGTTTACTTGCAGGCGAACTGTTTCGAAGTTCACAAGTGTGTCACAGCCAGATTCAACATCCCACAACCTCAATCTTGAATCAGACCCTGTGATACAAAATCACATCAATTAGAGAGAGGGAAGAATTTAGATATGAACAATATTTTGATGAATTTATTGAAAACAAGAAGCAAAGATAAGGCTTTGTTGTTTTTGTAAGAAACAAGTTTCTTATAGTCCCATATAACATGATTATTGCATAGACACTTCGTTGAATTCTATAATATAACAAGTAATGGAAAAACAACCTGCACTTAGTAGATACATGCCATCCTCTGTGGCTTTTAACCCTGTCACAGCACCATAATGAGCAGTCGCACGATCCTGAGTAGACAACATTCCTGGATGTAATTTCTGCTTCATTGGTCCCTTGGATGGAACTCTGCCAATTAGTTGTTGTCTGCTACCACTTCCATTAGCATGTTTCTTCTGCGCAGCACTCAATTTTGTACTTGAATCCTGTGAACCGATAAAGGCTTTGAGATTATTATAACAAAACAAGCATAAAAACTCACATAACACTACTAGTTGCTATTTCATCTACAAGATTAAAACAGTCATGACGTGACTAGCAATAACCATTACTTAGATTCACTATCTGCAGATATGCTAAACTAAAAAATGAAGAAGAAAACCTTAGTTATCATGGAGTGATTGAGTATGGTTGGGCGTCTTCCAAGCTGAGTCCGAGATTGATCTAAAACTTGGAAACAGCCAGCGCGTCTGATGTCCCAAAATCGTATTGCACCATCACATCCCCCAGTAACCAAGACCCATTCACTTGAATTAGACCATTCAACAGTCATTACTCCATCTGTCATCACAGAAAACATGTGACACAAAACCCTTTTTCTAGTATTTTCCATGACATTAGATCTAAATTGTGAATCAATTAGGTAGACAATACATTTTAGGTTTAATTACCCATTTATTCCTTATAGTTTTCAAACTTATCCATTTTAATCCCTATAGTTAATAAGTAGATTGTTTAATCCCTGAAATTTACATTTTAATTTTCAAAAGGTTCTTACTGTTAAAATTCTTTAACTAATGGAGTTAAAAAAATTTAACGATAAGGACTTATTGAGAATTAAAATGTAAATTTCAGGGACTAAAAAATTCACTCATTAAACTTCAAGGACTAAAAAATTCACTCATTAACTATAGGGACTAAAAGAGATAAGTTTGAAAACTATAGGAACTAAATGAGTAATTAAACCTACATTTTATACTTCCTGTAACAAACATGTCAGATTACACAGTGGTAAGCCAGAGCAAGCATAGTATAGCTACACACCCCAGTAAGTAACCAATGATCCACTAAACTAACCTAATATGCTAACTGAATAAACGAAACAGAGTAAGCATTGACATACATACCACGGTGACCGGACAAAGTGTGAGCAAAGGCTCCGGAAGCAATATCACAAAGGCGAACTTGGACATCCTCAGTGGCAGCAGCAATAAGCATGTGAGATGTTGATAAATTGGACATTGCAGCCCTATGAACCTTTCCAGGCATTTTGAAATTTACCACCACCTGCACAATTCAAGTGTCTAAGTGTCAACCAATTAAATATCAACTTTTAAAATGAGGCAAATGCTAATCAGCATTGGTTCTTTTTTCAGTTTCTGGTATGAATTTTACACTAAATACTTACACCTTTTAGTTCTTTAATCAGTATCATAAGGAAGATAGCAAGACCCTTTAAATAATTACTAAAAAGTGAACAATAATATTATCCTATTATGTAAGAATAGAGGAAGACCTGGGTGGTATTGGTATCCCAAACATTAATGTGGTGATCGTATGAGCCAGTGACGAACAAGCCGGTGTCAATGGGATACCATATAGCTGAGGAAACCGCATATTTATGGGCTTGCTGGTGCTGCTTGTCAACGACAAATATAGAGCTGTGTTTCGAAATGACGCCGCCGGCTTCGTAAACGGTGGGTCGTTGGACGTCGTAGACTGCTACCGAGGCATCGGAGGCGGCGGATAGCAAATATCTTCCCTCCGTGGAATCAATCTGAAGGGAGTTGATGGCGCCTTTGTGAGGTGAGACGATGTCTTTGTGATTGGATAATTGGAGTTGCGAAATGCGATTCCATTTTATGCGGTTGGCGAAATGGCTTGCATGCAGTTTCCCAGCTTCCCTGTCTCTGATCCGCTTCCACACATGCGTATGCGTTTGCTTGTGCATGTTCGGAGCATCTTTGATTGCCACCTCTTCTCTCTCTCTCTCTCTCTCTCTACCTCTGTCTTACACTTCTCAACATCTGCAACTCCATCATTCGCCGGCCCAATCAAGGTCTCACTTTTGGAGGCCCATTTTCCCTTCTACTTTAAATGATCCAGTCATGCTGACGCTGTTGCAGGATCTACATCCTGGTTCTATAGCTTTTTAGGTTTTCTTTGTTTTTTTATTTCATCTACACCACCAAAAAAAATAATGAAACAAATAACAAGTTTTTTAAAACTAAGTTAATTAATTTTAGTAATATCTCCATAAAATTAAAATAACTTAAGTAATAATTGTATTTAATAACAATTCATAATTCATACTCCGGTCCACTTCTAACTAAATTAGACAACCCAACAAAAGTAGATTTTTTTAAATAAAAAAATATTAATAGTGTACCAATTTTATCCTTGAGTGATGTAAAGACATTAAAATCTAAAACCATTATCCATCACTGTCAATAAAAAAAATGCATACTTTAAAATATTTAATAACGACAAATAATAAAAAATTAAATATTTCATAAATATTGTAAAAAATTATAAAAGAAATCAATTCTTTCTGAATGATGTCTTGTATCAAGGATGAGGGAGTACAATATTTAGAAGGATCATCAATTCCTTCTAAATGATTATCAACTCATAATTTGGACACGGGCTACAATAGGGACTAGTCTATTTATTTAAGTCTCATGAACCATAAAAATTGAAAAGTGCTTACTTAGATAGTTAGATACCCCTAAAGTTGGACTTAGAAGTCACGCACTGCTAATTTTAAAGTAACTACATTGTCTACATATTTTTATTTATCTTTACTTATTTTTAAACTAAAACAACCACTCTTTCTTATTTGGTCTGAACTATTTCAGACTATCCACAAATATAATAACATATTTCAAAGTCATTTAATAACTCTTCAAACCCTGCGCATAACCTTGAAAAATAAACATTTCGAACCAAATGAAATCCGTTCTTATTAGTATCTATTTGCCATTCATATTATAAATCCCATGTCATGGGAATATACTGTATAATTGATAAAAGTAACAAGACCAAAAGTATAAACACTGATAAAATATATGAATGTTGTACATGAAATGAAAGATTGAATCTCTAATTGAGACATAATTATTGTTGTTCCAGTCAAATTCATGCCTCCTCGTCAACCACACCGACAGCGTAGTGGCCGAAGTTTCTGCCCTGTTCATTTAACAAAAGAAAAAAAAAAACTAAGCATCGATACAGTATAGGTATGCCGATTAAAGAAAGGCCACAACATACCGTATAATTACGTAAATGGCAATTGGCAAAATAATAATAATAATAATAATAATAATAATAATAATAATAATAATAATCATAGGTTAATTGCAAGAACAACCAACTAAGCACAAGACAACCATGACATCCAGAGCCTAAGTTACGCGGGTGCAAACACAGACACATGGTACATTCTACCCATTAGTTTTTGAAGGAAAATTTGTCATAATTGTGTACATTTCAATTGTATTCAAGTAACCTATTATCAAGTCAAGTATTTCAACGGGAAGGAAACGTTCTTTCATATGGTAAGAATGCCAACCTCAGATAATATCCGCTGCTTATTAAGTGATTGCGTCCTAGCCTTGTTCAAAAACGAATTTGGAGACTTAAACATTCTCTGCAGGTGGAGGGAATGGAGCAGGTCAGTGCATGATAACAAGTGAGGGGAGGGGGGGAAACGAAAGAAGAAAGTCATGTGCACAAAGTCAAGATAATTGAGCACAATCATGGACAGCTTACCTTTTCACCACCAGACATTCTGTGTTCGTTGGTATTAAGATACTTTCTCTTCGGTGAGAAACCAAAGACTTCATGTAGGAACTCATTTTCCTGTTTGCCAAGGGAGAAGAGGAAAAGAAGGGGTAAACATGACCTCAAGATTATACAATAACCAGATGCATGCCAAAGAAAAAAGCCAGAGAAAGCCAACCTGCATATGCTTGATGAATCCTCCCCCAAGAAAATGCTTGATAAAATTCAACTGCAAAAATCTAGATGTCAAAATGCTGAAATAAAAAGAGATTTCTGCCAGTATATATAAAGAAAGCACATGAGAAAAACCTGCATCATTTCAGACCATGATGATGCCTGCAGGGAATCACCACCAATCTTCATTGAAATATCCGGGGAGTAACCATACTAGTATCAAAAGGTAAGATCAGTACAGAAGCTTCAGCTTCATGAGCAATACATTTTTCATTCTCAAATAATAATAACAGTAGTAGTAAAAGAATACCTCAAAAAAATCCAAGATATCTCGAAACAAGTTCCTCTGACTATTAAGATCTTTCTTTGCAGAACCTTTTCCACCAGCCTCTGTAGAAAGATTTTTGCATTGATTTATCACCTTTCCTTTCAATCCTTGTAAAAATATGTAGCTTTCAAGTGGTTTACTCCCTTGCGTTGTATCACTTGCACTGTCTAACTCAGCAGAAAATTTATCTATAACTCCAATTTCAAAAATTAGAGCTAGTGCTTCACCAGCAGCAATTCGTACAGACCTATCTTCCTTGTCTAGAAGACTAGATAAATAGGATATTGAACTGCATCAACAACAAAATAGTAAGTTGGATCCCAGGCATTGCTAAATGGAATACAATTCTCTATAATAAGGATATATATTGTCACTGCAAATAAAACATAGATATAATTTAAATTAAAATAATTAATCATGTATAATAAAATATCCTACTGGGACTATATTACTATAATTCTACTTACATCATAAGTACCATAAAATTACTAAAAATAAGAAAATGAAATACCTAAACAATTCATGAAAAAATAGTGGTAGAATCAACAAAATCAAAATAGCAGTAGGCATGATGGTTGGCCATTAAGATCGAAATTTTCTCAAGGGTTGAAAATTTAAATATCAAATTTTCTCAACTGTTTTAATTCAAAGTTCAAGTCCAGAGTAGCTAGAAAATATTTAAATTCAACTAATATATCCATTTTTCTTAATTAAAGATGGGTTGCACGTTTTGAACAGCACATTTTTGTCTTTCACTCATGCAAAAATTATATGCAGGCTTTTCCTCCTCTCTTGGCTATTTTCTATAATGACAAACAACAAAAGCATCAACAAGTTCCGGAGTCTAGGAAACGGTTAAAGGAGGGTTTTAAATAGATCCACTATGCTACAGGGGTAGCAATTACACAGCAGTTCAGTGTAATGGCCATTGCATACAAAATGGCAGCCACAGCAAACATCTCTTGATTCCAAAAATGGCCTCTAAACACTAACATAAGGGATTGTTTGGGGGCCTATTTTGGGGATTCCAATTTCTAAAACAATATTTTGCTTATAAAATCAATCAAAAAGTTGCTGTTTCTCACTTTCTCTTGACCAAACCCCCTCATTTTTGTGCACAATGTCTCTGGCAACTGATTTCTCTTCTTCAGTGATTGGTTTATCTTCTCTGGCTACTGGTTTCTCACTGGTGAGTGGTGACAGGTTTCTCTGCCTCTGTTTTCTCTTCTACGGTGACTGGTTTGTGGTTTCTTTGGCAACTGGTTTCCAGTTTCTCTACTCTCCAGAGACTGGGTCTGTTAGAGATTGCTGCCTTTTGTTCTCAGTTACGGCAACATACAGGAAACTCGCATTTGATTTTAGGTGGTATTTACTTGTGTATATTTTTAAGACAGCTATGAGTTTTTATTATTAATTGAATGTCATGAATTTTGAGTATAAGCATATAGCATACATTATATAAACTAAATAAAAGAATTTAGAATAGCAGTTATCCCCCTATAATGTTTTTTGGGCCGGCTGCAATGCAACGCTATCCAGGATTTAAAACACTGGATTAAAGTGATTCCACATCATATTATGAGCAAAATAATTTAGCTCAGTAGCATCTAACAAGATGCATGGGTGTAGAATTAAATGATAAATAGATGCAAAAGGACAGACTTCTTACTTCTGCCAGTTTTTTGAATTTAGCTTCAAATTGCTCACAGTAGAGAGGAGAAAAGACCATGCAGACACCACATTGGCAATTAATGAAGCAGGAGGTTTGACAGCAACTACCTAAACATAGGGAAAAAAAGTTATTGTCATTTTACTTAATTTAACACAACTATTATCAGGAGTCAATCTTACTACGAAGCAATGATTAGCAAATAAAATAAAAATTTATATATTTGAAACAGATACCTACATTAGAACCTAATTTGGGATTAATCACTCGCCACATTATGTCCATTGATCGTTCTGTTTCTTCTTGATCATTCCCTCCAACAAAAGTGATTATAGCCAAACACTCCAGTAACTGTAAACATTAATGGCATTATTCAGTGTTAAAGACTGTAAAGAATCACAAGAAGTTTGAATACAAGTATTTCCAACTCCTACTTACTGATGGTGTCTTTGAAACATCTATCCTAGATGTGAGAGATTCATCCAAAGGACGAATGGATTCTTCAAATATCTCACGGGCATTGTCACCGCATCCGACAGTCAAGGCCAAACAACCTAACAAACGACTGACATTAAATATTCAATTAAATGAAGTCAATATCAAACATTCACAAGTTAATCAAAGTCTTACCAATGGCATGAGATGCCAAAGCTATCTCCTTAGCAGATGCCTTTTTGGATCCCTTTTTTATTGAAGCAAGACATTGATGTAGTAAGGTAGCAAATCTGATTAAAGAAAGCACCTCAAGGTTATGATAATAATCACTTTAGAGTGACAAATAAATACAAGTGTGATCATACATAGATAGTAAGGTAAAATTGCAAGTTAATTTATAAATAGTGCCAGCAACAAAATCTTAAAAAGAAGGATCATAATTGGAAGTTTGGAACACACATATCCAAGTTGATCTCACGCGATGTTGTGTTTAGCAAAGCAAACTAAAATAGTTTATCTGTCTTTTACAATAAAAACAAGAGTTAAACTGTCATGATTTTTTTTACTCTGTCAACCAATTAAAATCATCTTTAATTGACTTTTAGATTGTTATTATAAAAGTCAACAAATTATCTGACAAGTTGTGATTGGATGGAAGTGTAAGTGAACTTCAATTAAATTCTAAAAAACAATAGCAAACGAAACAAGTTAAAGAAAATAACGATAAAAGCTTACTTCTTCTCCACAAACTCATGCTGCATGTTGCTATTGAAAGCGTCAATGATCGATGACAAAGCTTTCTCCCTCGTGGAACCCCTTCATAAATTTAAAAAAAAAACGTATAAGAAAACCCCTTAAGCTCCATCCTCAATGTTAATTTAATTTGAATAATGTCTATACCAAAGTACCTTTTCTCATCTAATGCGTCGAGAGCTTGGTCGAGCAAGGAATCTTGAACAAATTGAACATCTTCAGCCCCAGACACCGACATCAAATCAGAACGAGCAGTTGACGACGAAGTCACGCTACTATCGTCATCACTATCGAACATCGCAGCACTTTTACGTTGAGAATTACCTGATGACAGCACAAAAAACAATTAATTAATGAATGAAACAAACAGAAAATTCAATTGAGTTGGATCGATAATCGCGGAAACCCTAGGAATTGAGGAGCTTACGTTTTCCCATGGTAACGGTTTTGTTTGGTTTGTTAGTTGGGCTAGTACGGTGTGTATGCTACAAAAAGGAATCGGAATTTGAGAAAGAGAGAGATGAACAAGTATCGAGTATGCGTAGGGCGGAAAGAGAATCGGAAGGTATCGGAATTAGGAAGGAAAAGAACAACAGCGACGTCACTGGTTTTTTTGAATCGGATGATGAACAAGCCATTAAAATTCTACGAGTATCAGAAGAATTTCGAGAGCTTCTCTCAGAGAGAGGAATTGCTTGCGATTAAGATTGGGATTTCGTGTTTTATCTAAATAGATAGAATAGATGGGATGGAACCCTAAAAAAATAAAACCGGGACATAAATAAAACGAGGCTTTGATTAGGTTTTATGAAGTCATTTTTAGTACTATTATGTGAATACGGTGGGTTTATGGTTGCGTGGCGCATTTGTAGCCGTAATTTTATAATTTTTGCCCCTTACGACTTGTGACACGTGGCTTGGATCTATCGCATTACTCGCTTCCGCGGCTGTGGAACACGTGACGTGACAATGTTGTCTTGTCTACCTTGATTGCCTTGCCGTTTGGTCCTTGAATTTGATGATTCGGCTATACATCCTCCTGAGTTTCACCAATTTTCTATACGCTTTTGTAAGGAAAGACCATTCTTGCCTTCTTGGAATTGTTCTGAAGGTTTGGATAAACCATTCGAGGGTTTTAGACAAAATTGTTTGTTAGGACTTAGGAGCATCCAACACATGTTAGACATGAGAGTCACTTAACATGATAAACCTTTAATTTCACTTGAGAGCTTCTTGTCCATTTTAGATAATTGTTTAAGAGAGTGGTAAAAAAATTGCTTAATAGAATAATAAATTTATAATAACCTAGCAATAGATAAGAATCTCTTAATGAGTTATTTAATCTTATCATATTCTCATTCTCATTTAATATATTCGTAATTTTTATATGATAATGATCATATCTTTACCTCTAAAAAATGATCATATATATCTATAATTGTCAATTAAAAATAAAAATAAAAAATAATATAATAATTATTAATTGATATTAATCCGCAACCAACATTTGTAACATACTACTGTAAAAGAAAACTCCTTATTTTTTGTACAGAAGTTAGACATGTGTTATTTTAATACTTTTCCTATTTAATACTATCAAACATCTGATATTGGGCTTTTGGACCTCTTGCGTTGGGCCTCGTTGTATATTCTCGTTGGGTTTTCCTCGTCAATTGGGCGCATGGGCATTATTCCTCTTGAAGCCTCTGAGTGATCCGTCCCTGATGCTTGTGGGCATTCCACGTGGCAAAGGGAAAATAACTGACCCAAAACAAGAAATTGGAGTGCTTTTCATGGCTTTTGTAGGAGAGCATTGACGGAAGGAGCGGAACATGTGTTGTCCATGTCTATAAGGGAGGACTTTCCAATTGAGAATATGCATTTAATTTGATTATTCATTTTTCATCGACAATTTAAATCAGGCACACATAGCCGCAGAACATATTCGCACATAACACATCATTAGGTAGGAGTCAAGAATTGTAAATATGTTTAAGTTTCAAATTGATAATTAGTCTGATAATAATAATAAAAATTCAATGTTTGTAGGAATATATTGATACCATAGTTAAAAAATAACTAAAATTAGTTGTTTGATCCTTTAAGGGTTAATATTCTCGTGTTAGTGTAAAATCCATTTGAAGTGAAAAAAGAGTGGGAAGAAAGATATCATATTATTCTTATTTTGTTTATATTATCGTAATGATTTAGTGAAAAAAAAAGATGTTATTACATTCAACATTTCTTTCAAAAAAAAAAAAGAGAGAGTAAAAAGTTAAACAAAAAATACAGGGTGACTTTTTATTACATATCAACTAAAAAGAAAAAGAAAAAGAAAACAAACTGTGCACACCTTAATTACATTTTCTCACTAAATATTATATACTATTTTGATTGAATGAAAGTAACATTTGGGCGGAAAAAGAGTTGCAGCCAGGTAGAGAAACAATGATGGTGCATGATACGGGTCCATGAACGATAAGTAAATCATATGGTATGGGGTTTGCTCTTCTTATCTGTGTTCAATAAACCCTAATCGTTTGGGATGGATGCTGTTGTCACAAAGTTGTTGTTTTGTGGTGCTACAAAACATGCAAACACGTTAAAATGTGAAGGCCCGGGTGTTGGATTTGGAGGGGGAAGTGATGGTGGTTGCAAAAATTGGCATGTGAGCACACTGCCCGGTGGGTTTTGGGAGTGGGAAATTTGAATAGCAATAGAAAGGGATAGTGACAGTCAAAGCATCGGGATTTGGGAATGAATACCAAACTCCTCTTCTCTGAGGACCCTGTGAAAAACATATGCAAGGTAATATGAACAGACACTTTTGTTTAAAGAATTGGTATGGGAGTTAGTGGCTTTGGGGTTTGTGTGTCAGAAAATTTATAAGGCACCCACCACAACACAATCATCCCCCTCCTCCCTCGCCCTCGCGGCCCTAAAACAAAATTCAGTACCTACACATCATTGAGATTTTACTTTTACCCCCTGCATGACAGCTCTTTCCACCTTCAATTCTACATCCCTCATTCACCAACCTCCATATATGCTACCTTCAATCCTAATTTACCCTCTATTATTTTTTATATTCTCTCTCCCCATCTTGATAATTTATTTTTGTGCAATAGTTTGGTGACATTATTATTAATTAGTATAGTCATCAATGTAGTTTAATTTGGATATATAAAATCAGCTGTAGTAACTATCCAACTTATGGATATGTAATTGTATTAAATATTAAGAAATAATTTTATCAATCATAATAATTCTATATCACTAATACAAAATTGTTTTTTCTGAAGCATATTTATAATCTAGAAAAAAAAAATCAGTAGTTGTAATTATAGGAATAACTTCTATATATACTTCCGTATATAAGGACCATATAGATATAATCTAGAAATTGATACAAATTAAAGTGATTAAAATACAGCATGCTTTTTTATGGTACGTACGTGTATAATCTAGAAAGTGATACGAATTAAAGTGATTATATATTGACTAATGCATGCTTTTACCACCCTCGATCTGGATATCTCTCATAATTTGGTGAATCAATAGTACATATATCATTATCTGATCTGTTTTATTTTTTATGAAATAGTACAACCAGTGTCATTGACCAGACAATGAGGGCAAATTAATGTGAATTTTTTGCAATGTGACAGAGTAGTTCGAAATTGAGTTGTTTGTTTTGGGCTTCTGATCCTCTTTTTGTGCAGAGTAGAATACATGAATATCTGCCCGAAACCCTAGTATGCTTCTGTAAAATAATTAATTTCAATAAAAGAGAAGAATTCTTTTTAGTGCACGACGTACATATTTAAATAAATATAAAATAGAAGAGTGACATGTAGCCACTTCACAAATTTCACTTCTGAGTTCTGTCTACTATGATTTTATTTCCCTTTATTGTACATATAAGCGATGCGTGTGCTCATCTCTGCCTCATCATCAACTAGATAGCTATGTAGATGATTAACTAAGCTATGCATGTAAGCCTTCAATGCTCTACCTTAATTTCTAAAAATTCCCTCATATCATTATTTTTTTTATTGACCAATATTAATTGATAATTTATTAATTTTTGTCAATAAAAAATATTCAAATTCACAATCTCTATCTTTTTCATTAATTCTTCAACCTTATAATTTATAAGTATTATTTCTGGTATTACTGTAGTCAAATAACTTATCCTTTACCGGGATCACTTCTTGAGATCAATTAATTTACTTTGCCACCAATTAAAGAATACGATGAATTATTTAGTTTTTCTAATCAAAGATTAGCAATATGTAGCATGAGATAATTGAAGGGAAAAAAAGGTGAAATGAATGGGTCGAAAAAGCGTAATTGGAGTAAATGAAGGGAAAATTGAATGGATGAGGGAGGTAAGGTTGGGAAATCGATATATGCTGCCCCATGAATCCGTACCTAACATTTCCTTTTATAAGGGTGACTTACAGACATGTCCTGAGTCCCATATACATATGTCCCAAGTGTTTTTGCGTCAGGCTTTCCTTTTCAATGCGTACGTTAATCTTCTTAGCTTCACTATCCATCGATACTGCCATATCACCTCTATGCTCTGCACGATCACTTCATATAATATATCAGGCTAGGCATATATGATATGACCTACTTGAATGTGATGTTGCTTCACTATTGGGTGCCTTCGCTAAATTATGATTTATGATTTCTATCATTCACTTTTTACTTGTTAACATCAAGTGTGACATGACATCGTTATATATTTTTTTAAAAATGCGACTTGCTAAGTGCTTAAAACCAAATAAATAGTGAATAATCTCGAAGGGTAATTTATCAAAAACCTTAAGTTAAAGCTAGTAATTAGTAATTTAACTCCTTTTTAACATATTATTAATCAGCTATCACCGACAAGCATCAAAATCAATTTGTAATAAATAAACAACGGGAGAGTAAGGAGACTAAAAGTATATCTCATCAATAATTTATGTCTTGTCCAAAACTTGTTCAGCTAGGTTACCGGTAAATCCCTACTTACATAATGCAACAGTCTATCGACCGATGGAAACAGGTCATCAAGATATATACATTGCAAACACCTGTCCATATATATAGAGAGAGATTTTGGCAGGTGTGTATCATTAAGGATTTTAATTATTCTTGTTGAGTATTGAATAAAAATGTGGACTTATTAGACGTTGACTTATAAATCAGCATTCTTCATCGTATTATATATCGAGCAGAAATTAGTTTTTTTAGATACTTTCGAGCAGAAATTTGTTAACTAGTTAAAGAAGTAAAGGTTTCGTGAATAGACTAAATCTAATGTAAACAAATATGTTTACACTTTAGACGGATTCAAAGAGTGAAGAAACCTAGCCGCAATATTCTTAACTACTACGACAATAATGCTAGGCTATTATTCATAATATAATTGGGATCAGAATTCAGAAATAATAATGCGCGTGACATATAGTATAACTTAACTGTCCCCTTCTCTGCTCTCTCAAGCTATTTTTGCCTTCCACAAGTTTCTTCATCAAATACTTCAAACCCATACCCATCTGTTGTTGCTTGTCTTAATTAGTCTTCCCTTTCACTCAAATTATTATAGTCCAAAATGAGACATTAATGAACTGTCCCGTTGATTATATATATATATATATATATATATATATATATATATATAATCGTTGGTGACTTAAGGGGAAATGATCCCAAGTGAGAAAGATTTGTGAACAACTAGAGATATATTATAATAAGTTAATATTTGCACTACTTTAGGTGTTTTGGGGCCTTAGTTGTTAAAAATGCATTATGAAACTAAGTAAATAATAAATTAAGTTGATGTAGTTTTTTTCGTAGTCCTGTATGTACCTTTACACTGTCATGAAATGGGTTCTTGTGGGCGATTTTTTGGTATTATATGGGGGTTTATTCTGTACATCTTGTACAGTTTTTGTAATCTCTTCTATTTCTTTTACATTACATGCATATGTATAAAATTACACTTTCCCTTCCAAAAAAAATGTACCTTACCCTACAATGTGTATGCATTTAGTAGTGTGGGTGCATATATATAATCTAAACAAAATTAGAATTCACTATAAACATCCCAGATCAATATTAAACAATAACATATTATATTTTAATTAATAAACAATTTTATTAATATAAAATTCAATATTACGCTATCAAGACATTACACTATTAATATATATTACACCGATAAACATAAGTTTATAATCTCTATATTAACATACTCATTTCTATTAGTTCTACTAAAAAATAATTATAAATTTTAAAAAAATTTATTTGCAGTGTACACTTAAACACGACAAATTTTTTTGAAGATATTGCAATAACTAAAAATAATATTATCAGCATATCTCTTTACCAATAAATTATTGATCTGAATAAATTTGAATTTGATATCTTTAAGTAAAATTTCAAATTTAACTTTTGAGGATAAAAATATATATTTAAAATAGAAATTTCATAAAAGGTGACCAGCAGATCCGAAGAATACTAATCATCAACAAATTTAATAGATATTTTGTATATTTGTATTGATGTTATGGTGACAAAAAAAGCCTTTATATATATATATATATATATATATATATATATATATATATATATATATATATATATATATATATATATATTTGTTTCTTCACTCTCCCTGCCTTTTAAAAAAATACTCTCACTCTCACGGGTCCACTTTGATTTGAAGACTCCTCTTATGAAGCATGGACAGATCTATGTAGAAAGTAATGGGACAATTGTCCCCTCTAAGTAAATTTTTTTACTTAATATATCAAATAAATATTTTTTATCCATATAAAAAATAGGTGTTATTTCCATTAGAAAATTATTTTAAAAAGATAAATGTAAAAAATTGAAAAAGACACCGGAAAAAATAAATTGATATTAATTTTATTCAATTTATCCTATAATTTTTTCTTATTTTAAATTTTTCCAATACTCTTTTAATAGACTTTATAATATCTTTTGTCTGAAAAAATATTAGATTATATTTTGCTTCCACTAAATAATAATTCTGGATTCATCACTGTTATGAAGTGATGAACTTCAGTCTGCTAACAAGTATTTGGTTATTGATGAATCCACGTCTAGTTAGAAAAAGCTAGAAAGATTTAGTTTTCGCGTTTCTTTTTTTCAAATGGTAAGACTTGAGTTGGCATGCACTATCTATTGTGGTTGGGAGGCTAGCTGAATGTAAAACCATTTAATTTTGCACATATGTATGATTATGATATGTCTCCATTTTAGACGTATTTAGTTTCCAGCTGTGTATTTGAAAAAAGAACAAAGAAAAGTGAGGGCACGTTAAACATTGCAGAAAGACTTTATTGTCATTAACTGCGGAAAAAGCTTATCATATAACATAACATCAATGGGTACCCAACCATCTTAGCTAGCTGTGTCGAAAAAAAATTGAAATAAAAAGGCATACTTTGAATTTATCGTTTTCTTTGCACTGCTTGCGGGCTGGGAACAAAATGCATGTGGATGTTGATAATATCGTTTTTACAGTAAGAGCTGGGAAAGAGACGAAGAGGGATAGCAACATTACATAGCATGAGCAGAGCGCAGTACGTTTTGCGCAGAGGGGGAAGACTTTCATAATTAAGTTTTGTAGTTAAGTGGAACTAAGCCCCACTCACGGGGACACAAACTTAGCCATGACATTTCACAAAGTTCGGTATTATGGGAATGCATGGACCTTTCTCCCTGGTAGTTTCTCATCAATAAATTATTCCTCCAACCTCTGGGTAACAATTTTAATTCCTGGATCGATCCAGTTCGCTGCATTGCATTGCATGCACGATTCCTATAACATCCATCTCTCTCTACCACTTGTTTAATTTTTCACCATGACACATAAATGTTAGTTAATTAACTTGATCATATATTACTTCTCATGAATTGGCTAGCTATAATCAAAGCGGCTAGCTAGAGTACTGGTTCATTAGTTAAATACAAAATATTTTGCTAACACTAAATCTATACCCAAAAATAATAAACGCACAATCAAGGGATTAAATATATAGAGAGAGGGTGCAAATGCATACATTTCAAGCTTTTGACGAAGACCAACCAAATTAAATATGAATTATTTTTGGTGGATGCGATCTGAAAGTTACAAATAAATATGGGATGCCAGTAGAGTAAATCCAATATGAACACGTGTTACACGTTGATAAACCCAAGGTAGGGCAGGCAACATGGTACATTGCTAAACCCAAGGCATCTCTACGAATTCATTATATGCAAGTTCTCTTTGAGCAGAACATGTTATATACTGTATTTAATTATAACTTGCATTTTAACACACAACGAGAGCAATAATTTGAAACTTTTTAACAAAGATTTCTTCGCAATTTTAGAGCGGGGTTAATTTTTATTTATAAAACTGATCAGGCTTTGTTTGGTAGCATAAAAGTGGAGGGTGGATTTAGGAAGGAAGAAACTTGTTCAAATTCTTAATCCTGTCTTTGTTTGGTTGAAAGATCAAACCTTTCTTTGTTTGGTTGAGAGATCAAAAGAAGAAGTATATAGATGGTTGCAAGTGGATTCCATGCATGTTATTTTTGTCTTTCTTCCAAAAATGGAAGAAAGAGTGTTTTATTTTAATATAATGACAAAATATTCTTATTTATATTATATTTCATCCTTCATTTGAGGTATTTATGTTATTTTGTATTTTTTTAAATTTTCTTCTCATTTTCTACACGATCGAAAAAAAGGAAAAATAAATTATTTTATTTTATTTTCTTTCTTATCAAAATAACAATCTTAAAAGATCATCACATGTATTTTCTAATTTCCACTCCCCTTCCTTCCTTTCACTTTCTTAAATGAAATGTAGCATAAAGTTTTCCCCTTTAAAAGCATTTCTCTATAAACTTTATTTCACTTTTTAATCATCAAAGAAACAAATATTTAGTAAATATAAATCTTAGGCAGCAAACAGTCCTGTTGTTATGATGCATTAGTTGGACAATATAAAGTTCGTTTAGTTGCAAGGAAATTTTCTTAACTATATGATATTATGATATAGATTAGGAAGGAAATTTGCTCAAATTACCAAAATGGCTACAACATATATGTACTCTTGGTGAATTACAATATTTTTTTAAAACCAAATAGAAAGACGACACAACATATTGATCCAAACTCGTATTTGATATGTTCAAAAAGCAAGTTGAGTTGAGTTGAATTTATTTTGAAAGTGAATTAAAAGTTACAACTCAATTTAATCTGTTTGGCAGCTTAAATGGACCAATTCAATCCATTCAAAATGAGATATTAAAAATGTTTATTTGAAAGAGTGAAAACTTCACTCTATTTTTTTATGAATAATTAAATTTTTACCCTTTCAACTATACTTAAGGTTAATGCTGTGTTTGGTTTGGAGGAAAGAAATAAAATTGATAGAAATATAAGCTTTTTTTTATAAAAAAAAATAAAAAATATGCTTAAACAAATTAGTCCAAAATGATATGTTGGGTTATTTGTTTTAAGTGAAATATATGAAAAAAGAGTGTAGAAATAATATATAAGATATGTTTTATATAATTAACGATTAAAAGAGAATAAATTTATTGTGTTTGTAAATATGTTAGAAAAAACTAATTTGTTACATAACATGTTTAGAATTTTTTGTATAAGATGAATTTTATTTAAAGTGTTAGGTGAGAAAAATTAATTAATAAATCTTTATCAATAATTTTGATTTTTTTAAGTTCATTAAATCCTTTAAAATCTAAAAAATGTATATTTTTCTTTCAAATCTTATAAATTCATATTTTATAACAGTTTAAATATTTTTTTACTGTCCTTTATTTTTAAATAAAAAATTGAATTTAAATGAGACATGGCAAACCTATGTTTTCAGTCCGACACACACACACATATATATATATATATATATATATATATATATATATATATATATATATATATATAATAACTTTTTTAGTGATTAATTATTATAAAAAATTATTTGAAAGTTTTTATCATATAAATTATATTTCACTAAACATATATTAAAATTTTATTAATGACAATTTATTTAATATTAATTAATATTTCATCATTAACATTAACATGATATATAGTTGAAATATATAAAAATAAAGACCATTCGATTATATTTTTATTCTTATTTAATTTTATAAAATTTAATGGATATTTTTATAATATTTCAATTTTATTTCTATAATATCAAATTAATAAAATTACAAATGACATTTTTTAATTTACAACGATTTTTTTTTATCAAATTATTCATAAACCTTCTATATTTTTTCCCATGTATTTTTTTTAAAGAGTAATCTTATTTTAAACATGCCGACTGCATCCTGAACAATGGCTGAGGTAGCATTTGGTTTAGAGGGGACCAAAAATAAGTTTTTCATTTTCTATTCTTTTTTTCCTCAGGGTGCCAAAGTATACTTTATATGAATTTTAATATGTACCAAAAGAAATATATGAATTTTAAAAGACGTTACAAATTTTGACGGCGAGCATCCGTCCCTACTATTAAATGTGAATAAATTTTGAAAAGTTAATTTACTGGCAAGCAAATGATGCAATTTTTTTTAGGCATGCTAATTGACGAATATTTTTTACTCAAAAAGAAAAACAAAAAAAGCAGTATTCTTCCTTCTTTTTATTGTTTATTAGACTGAACAAACCACATTAATTAGAATGCGGAAATACTTTGGAATTTAATTATAGTGGGATATCAGGATTTCGTGCCATCTGCCCACACATTTTAAACTACCCACCCATTAGAGTCCACTTATTAAATGAGTAAAATCCAAGATAAGTTTTCTGACTTCAATTTGCTGCAAAATACTTATGAGTGGTAAAACGGGTGACCGGAGTATTTTGAAGGAAAGTAAGAGGACAAATTCGGAAGAGAAGGAAAAATTCAGAAAAAGAAAAAAATCATTTGGGCACTCTAATCTTATATTCCTTCCCAATTTGGAGGGAAGAGGAATGAAAGAAGTTTTTTTTATAAAAAAATAAAAAATATTCTTATTTACATCATGAATTTGAGGAGTAGAAAATGCAAATTTTCAATTTAAAAAACTAAAAAAAAAATTCCAAAAATTTGTAAGACTAAAAATATAATTAGGTCTTTTAAAAAATAGAAGCATTTTAAGTGGTCAAATACTTTTAAAAAACAAACAAAATTTAAAACAATAAATAACTATGTTTGAAAAGGTTAAATTAATTTGTAAATTCTTGAAATATCTGATAATTTTAAATTTCTTAAACTGTTTTTTTAATTGAATCCTTCATTTTTGAACTTGTGTTAGTTTTTTAATTGGGTCTTTTTGTCTAACTATTATCACCAAAAAATTAATTATTTAAGTCACTTGGGTGAGATTGCCATAAGTTGTTGTAGGGTGAAGTCCAAGGAAGTTTAGAGTCTAATGGATCTATAAAGATGAAATTATTGGTTGAAGAACCCGACTGATAACACTAAATATAGAACTTGTAAATGTAAGCATATTGACCTTACCAGAAGAAATGTGAAGACTTAGTGTAAAATTATAAAGATGATGATACTGGATTAAGGAACTAAGCAAGTCAGTGAAGTTATTTTTGTATAACAATAATTAGAGAGAAAAATCTAATTAAAAATGAAATACAAGTTCATAGATGTAATAAAAAGATAGTTTCAAAACCTGATTAAAAATTAAAAAATAATTTATGGACTTACAAATAAATTTAATATTTTTTTATAGTATAAATTTAACCCTTTGTAATCGATAAACAAACGTAGCCTTATTTTCTCCTTTATTTAGTTTTTGCTTGTAAGTTTAAAAAAAATCCTAAAATTCAAAGATTTATTAAACATTCTTTTCCAATTATTTATTTAGTTTTTGCTTGTAAGTTTAAAAAAAATCCTAAAATTCAAAGATTTATTAAATATTCTTTTCCAATTATAATAAATACGGTTTAAAAAAGGTAGCTAAATAAAACATTTAAAGGTAGTTATACTATGTTTGACCATCATCTTTTACTAGGATTATTCTCCGTGTATGTATTTAAATTTTTTGACTGAATCATAAGTAATGCGTATACTGTACGAAATTTGGCACTTTATTAGTCTGTTGCTATGGATGATGGATGGATCTCGTGGAACAGGAAAGTTCTTATTTGTTGAAACAGAAATGGCCATGTTTGACTGGTCAAGCCATCAGGGTCACGATTTCCGGACCCTCCGGCATGCCTATGTATTAAAAGCCCGGCCCACTTCATAGACCCACTCACGGGTTAACCCGACCCGACCCGACCCATGATGAGTTAAGTTCCACGCGCCATAAAGATCGCGTGAGTGAGACAGTAGTACTCAAAACGCAAAGACTTTATGGGTCAAACTGAAATCAAAACCTCATCATCCTCAACACTCACCCAACCCAACATCACACCTTGAACACCGAAACATAACAACAACAACACACTCACACACTCACTCACTTCCTCGGAACTAAAATCTCGCCTTTTTCTCACTAACCCAAGACAACATAATCAATGTTCCCAAACGGTAACCGCTACAACAGCTCTACGATTTCCACCTAAACTCTTCATAGCCTCATCTTCCTTAATTCTAAACTCTTTGGTTAAGTGGCTTAATCATATATCACATAAAACACTTCAGAGACGACTTTTTTCGCATTGTTGTTCAATTGGGTAGCCGAATCTCTTTTCGAAAATCTTTTTTTTTTCCTTTCAAATGGATGATGATCTTTCGTCCAGCCTTCTGTGCCATGAAAACGAAACGTGTTTGAAAGAAGGAGGTGAAGAGTTAGAATACCAATTCGCAGGATCACAGCATGATTGTGGGGTTTCGGAGGATGAACGTGTGGGAATTTTGATCGAGAGAGAGATCGTTCTTGGGTTCAAAAGGGACGAAAGTATGGTGTTTGGGGACTGGGTGAAACGCGCACGCGTGGAAGCAATCAATTGGATTCTCAAAGTTAGTCCAACGACCCATTCTTTCTTGTACTTTCCATTGAGCTTCCATTAATGAAACTGCCATAAGAAAATCGATCTTGATTTTATGTTTTCTTTTTCCTTTTTAATTTTGTTGTTCATTAGACAAGAGCAACATTGGGTTTTCGCTTCGAAACGGCCTATTTGTCAGTCACATACTTCGATCGATTTCTTTCCAGACGTTCCATTGATGTAAGCCCAAATGTTATGTTAATCTTCTAATTAATGGCAACATTGAATCTTTGATCACTCTTCATTGATCTTAATTATTCCTTACTTACCCTTTTGGCTTAATGCCCCGTTTTGTGCAGAGTGAAAAGAGTTGGGCAATTCGGTTGCTGTCAATTGCATGCCTCTCTCTGGCTGCAAAGATGGAGGAATGCAATGTGCCAGGGCTATCAGAGTTCAAATTGGATGATTATTCCTTTGAGGGAAAAGTGATTCAGAAAATGGAGCTTTTGGTACTCAGCACGTTGGAGTGGGAAATGGGTATCATAACTCCCTTTGATTTTCTTTCCTATTTCATCACAAAGTTCTGCAAAGAATCCCCGCCAAGTCCTATTTTTTACAAGACCATGCAACTCATCTTCACCACAATGAAAGGTGAACCATGAGCACTGGAATTTCCTTTCAATCTTTTTTGTCTTTTAAATGAACTTTTTGACCAATTTTTTTCAATGTGTCATATTTCCACATGCATTTAGCATTATTTGTCCCCTTGTGCAGAGGTCAATTTAATGGATCACAAACCATCAGTTATTGCTGTGGCAGCTACTTTGGTGGCAATGGATCAACAATTAACGAGAGACGCGGTGGAGTTGAAGATGAGTTCAATTCCACAACATAGGCTTCTAGAATCTGTAAGTTCTGTGTTTATTTTTTTAAAAAAACTTATACCAAAACATATTTTAGCTAATATGAAACTGTGAATTAACTTTTAGCCTTTTTTTTTTTTTGGTTTTTTCTTCTTCACAGAAAGATGTATTTGAGTACTACAATCTAATTCAAAGATTATACGAGGAGAATACCAAAAGCGACACCCATACGCCAATTGAGATGACAGAGAGCTCTCGAGTTACTTCTTCTGCTGCAATGACAAAGAGAAGACGACTCACATTCAGTGATGATGAAGGAAGTAGTCATGGGAAGGGACCACCGGGCTAGCAAAAATCCAAAATTCTGAATTTTTTTAAGGTCTAATTATTTTTGTGAAGATTATGTATTGATATTCTTGATTACTTCTAGCATGAATCTCACCCAGAGACAGAGGGAGTGAAAGTGAAACTCACATGAGAAAGGTATTGATTGTTACTGCAAGAAAAATTGTTTAGCATAGATTTGGTGTCTTCCTCAGAAACCAGCAAGGAAAAGAGGAACAAAGGAGGAAGCAAGAATAAAGATACATATGTTGGTTGAGATGTTCAAATCAAATCACAACAAAAGCCAGGTGCTGATCTAGAAAGCTGCAGAATCAGAAACAGCAAGTTAGGACTTAGCCCATTGTTTTTTCCTTTTTTACCCTTATATTTTCTTGTGATTTTGCTCCATTCTTACTATTATTATTTTTTCTTTTGTTATTTCGGTTAATCTTTTTAACCTTCATTGCCTATTCACAACGGATTTTGTTTTGTCATATATCTCTTGCAACCTACCTTTTGATGGATGCTTGGGATGCTTTAGTAAGTAATGTCTTCAAAAAGGGTGAAAGGGGGGGCGAGAAAACTCTGTTGGTGTGTTTGGGTGCATGCATGGTCTGTGTTGCATAATGGCCATCACAAAAGTTTTGTAAGGATGAATGTGATTGGATTTGTTTGAATGTCTGAGACTGCCTTTAACGGCGGGACCTACCCTTTTGCCTGCAAATTTTACATGGCTTCGTTGTGTTCTTGGGTCATGAAACCCAATATAATAGCGTTTGTGGAATCAAAAAGCATTTCTATGTTGATTATGCTTTTTGAAGCGATGAACTTCTATAACATCCTAAACTTGGTGTACTCTAGTTTAGGATTACACGACACCATTTACGATGAAAAAGAAAACACTGAAACTATAAAAATGAGTGTTTTCAACGGTTTTGTCCAAAACAAGTTCTTTACTTCTTTTACTTGGTTAAGATAGAGAAGAATATCAATACCATTTGGTCGCTGGGATACTTGTAATGCTTGCAAATTTGACCACTTGAGAAAGAAATAGGGCACTTGCATTGAGAAGTTTGTTTGTTTATTTCAATTTATTTTAGAGAAGATATTTATGTTTAAATTGAATAAAATTATTATGAATGATAAAAATTTTCCTTTAATTATTTAACATAATTATTAAATTGAAATAATTTCAGATTAATTTATTCATGTGATCCATAATTTATTTCTTTTATTTGATAACTAGGAGGAAAACATTTTGTCACACTTAAAATTGATTTTTCCACGAGTTTGAAATAACTCTAAGTCCACGGTCAGAGACCAAATTGCTCCTTACTCCATAGTTTTGGAACAAACAAAGAATGAATTTAGAAATGTTGAAGGGTCAACTTGAAGTCCGTGAGAAATGAGTGGTGTCGGCAGTCAAAGTAGTACTTCTACTGAACAAGCTGTCAAGCTGCATAGGAGAAGCTTCTTTGATGCAGATGGTTCGTGGTTGAGCCAAAAAAATAACTATTCATCATGATTTTTTTACTAACTCAACTATAGGTTGGCTTGAGATGACACATGATCTTGATATACAAACGAAAAATCCGTGTAATGCGGCTTCAGCGTGATATGACTGTAAGTACACTTAAAACCTTGCCCACATGAAATTAACCACCAAAACATCAGACACCGATACGGTCAACAAGTTAATAATAGTAACAATAAACCAAATACAGTGCACCCTTTTTAGAAACAATAAAAATTTACGGCCTAATATTCAGCGTAGAAGATAAAATATATATTATTTTATCCTCTCATATAGAGAGAAGCTCGTCTTATCCTTTTTATCCTCTCATATATATTATTTTGTTTCTTATTTAGGGTCTTTGGTAATCATGTTCATGTTCTTATAGTTTTCGTTCTTACTCTTTTCATTAACCATCCATCAAAGTAGATTTGCTAATTTAATAAATAAAGTTAATTTGTTAATTGCAAGAGATAATCATTAACCCTATGTTTGGACTAAGAGAATGAAGTTATTAAAGTAGGAAAGAAAGGGTAGGGACGTTTGAATTTGCATTCGAAGTTATCTTCTAACCTGTTTGTAGCCAGGTGAAAGCACAAAGAAGCCAAGGTAGATCTTGGAATGAGCTGTGTTGAAATCTTTTAACGGCTTTGTATTTTAGTTAGTTCAAGATTAAAATCTTGACCTGCTATTTCAAACAATCAAATAATTTTGTTCCAACGGCCTCATCACTGAGAATGTTGAGTACCGAAGAAAAAAAATATTAAACCAGATACACTAGCGGGAGCTGCCCAATTCACAGAACAATGTACATTGTGCTGAACAAGAGCAAATGCAATTCTCTTACAACAGACCTAATAAACTCCCATCCATTGAGTACCTTAGGCTCTGAGAAGCCAAACTTTTCGTCAATAGCCACTGCATTAGGATTGAATAGAAGCACTTTCTACTTCTGGGCATTGCTCTTCTGGTCTTCACCAACAAAATAATAGGCATCCACAAATTTTCCTGGCTAACTGCATAATCAAAATTAACTTCAATCAGATAGCCGAATCAATCTGCCAGAGATGAACTGATAACGAAACGGCAAAACACGCACACTTAATAGAAAGAACTTCCCTTAAACATCCAAGTACATTTTCCATCATAGTAGATGCCTCCCCAAACCAATACCTCGAACCACAAGAACTTCCCCAGTTATAATTGCACAGCGGTAACTCAAGCAAGTATATTACTCTAGTCTAAAATGCTTAGAAAAAGGGATGCTTTCATAATTACTACAAGCTAAGAAGAGGAAAATAATGCATTAATTATCTTTATCATTTTAGTTTTGATACATGGTCATCCACAATGAGTTCAGCGTGAGCTGAAAATCCTAATTGGCATTATCAGAAATTTTGATCTCGAATCTCAGTTCCTAGAAGAATCCAACCTGGATAAGCTCCTCCATTAGATAAACTGACAGCCATGATAATAACTAAAACCTTGCACTATAATTACCAAGGTCCGGCAAAAAGGAAACACAATTTAAACACCAGAAGCAACCAATGATCGAACAAAGATGCAAAAAAGAACATGCACAAGAAGCCTTTCATAAATAACTCTTCTATTCTATGACTTAGAGAATAAATAGAATGAAATTGAAGGTGGTTGACGTGGCCACTGCTGCCAATGTGGTCATTGCCATAATAATAAAACATTGAAACAAACTGAAATTACAATCTATATACTTAAAACTCATCTCCTTATGTAGAAGGATTTAATTTATAGAATATAAATCATTTTGAGATTTGACAACAATCAAGCAAATCTGACACCAGCAACAAATACCAAATCTAGCCTTTTATTTGTTAGCCCATGGAACTTCATGCATATAAAACTCTTGTAGGTTTAATAGGCATCTTTTTAAAGAGGCTAGGAGCAAACAAGACCCTTGATTTATGTGTGAGAACAGAGAACGAGCAACAATGTACCTAATTTGTCTGCATTGATTTCAGACAGATCCCACAGGGATCATCTTTAGAGCTGCTGCAATTGGCATGCCAAGGACTCCAAAGAGAACACTACCAAACCACTGCTTCAAACTAAGTGGAGATGTGTTTGCAAAGGTGCCCAAGAATTCAACAATTATAATTTGGAAGACGACAGTGGAAGTGAGGACAGCAACGAAGACATAATTCTTCAGTATACCTTCAAAAACATTTATCCTCTCCATATCCCTCGAACTAATCTCATTGAAAACCTATCAAGATATTTGATCATGAAAAACACAATCAGAAAACCTAATACAAGGAATTACAGTTAGAACCTTTTATCCAGGGAATTTCACTACTCATACACTTGGGTTGGCCTTTAGAAAATATTTTACCACAATATCTTAATATTTCAAAAGTAAGAAGTCAGAACATCGTTTTTGAAAAAATATTGTTAATATTTTATAGTTGACAAGAGGAAAACAGACTTCCACTATGTACAAATTACAAGGTTAGGAGGAGAAGGCAAAACAAACATTCTGCATTCAACACAGATTATACAGAATTTAAATTTTGCCCTATGCGTTTAACAAGAAAAATAAATGGACAAAGCAAAAGAAGTCAGCAACTTGAATAAAAAACAGATCTCTAAAGCCAGCGAGAATTTGCAATGAATGTAGCTTCTTTCCTTTCAATTTCAGGAGCATATTAGCGAAAACAAAGACACTGAGTTATGTACAATACAGTGATGGTTTTAACTTTACCTGGCAGAACACAAACGAGTTGAAAATAAGTGTATTCAATATCAGATCAGAATCTGGTCCATCAAGATGAAACGTTACTTTTCCTCTGGTCTGGAGGAACCATATTACAACAAATTGATATATAGACTGCCCCAAGATATTTCTCCACATCACATTACTGATAAAGTTTCCTTTCCTACCAACAGGTGGTCTTTTCATCAACTCCTCGTTAGGAGGTTCAGTGGCTAGTGCAAGTGCTCCAAGAGTGTCCATAATCATGTTGACCCATAGAAGTTGAACCGCAGTGAGGGGAGCATTTCCTAGTAATTCATATATGATGAGGGGGTAAATGAGACAAAAAAAAACTAATAAACTAGTTCAAATAAAATAAAAGGATAACTTTGATTAGGAAGATAATAACAGGGGCAGCATCACGATTACCAGTCAAACAAGCAGAAGAGAAATTGACGATCAAAGCAACAACATTTACAGTTAGCTGAAACTGCACAAATTTCTGAATGTTTACGTAGACCGAGCGGCCCCATTTAGCTACAGTCACAATAGTCGAAAAGTTATCATCTAGAATTATTACATCAGCGCTTTCTTTTGCTACCTGAAATTGACAAAAAAAAAGGAGTATAAATATATCATCAAGTACAATTTGGCATAAGAATAAGTCCAAGAATCAAGATCTCTGCTAGCAACTAATGAAATGGTCTGGAATCAGAGTATTATGAATACAGAGCAAAGCATTTGTATCAGCTTATTTTAAGGAAATAATAACTTCTTTTTGCAACTTCCTGAAATAGATTTTAAAAAATTATTGTTCCCAATATTAAGCTAAAACAAATATGCAAATCAAAGCACTTTACATTTAGTAATACATATAGTCAAGTTGCATTTGGGAATGAAGATGGGGAGGCATACCCAATAAATCCAATTATCTAATTCCTCTGTGAAAAGTAGAACCAAATATAACATCTCAAACAAAACCAATTGTGTTTTCAAATTTCTAGAAAAGAATAATTTTACTAAAACAAGATCAACAGAGGTGTCTTGGCATACCTCAGTTCCAGCAATGCCCATTGCAAGTCCAATATCTGCTTCATGAAGTGCTGGAGCATCATTTGTACCATCACCAGTTACTGAAACAACCTCTTGAAATGTTGTCCTCAAGTGTTTCACCAGGGTATGCTTATCCATTGGTGAAGATCGGGCCATTACCTGCAGATATAGAAGAATTTATTCTCAGTGAAGAGTAGTGTAGGTCCCAAAGGTCCAAACCCTCACTTTCAAGGTTCAAGAGTTACCCAGTATACTCTAAATTCTAATAGTCCATCACTGACATCCATTTATTACCAATATATTAGTTCTAATGATAGTTGGCATAAATTTAGATAGATGGAAGATTTAAATTAACAAACTGTGATTCATAGCATATATAAAGCAGGAACAAGCAGAACACTAATCTTGCATTAAGCTGTAAAAGAAAATATCAAACTTCAAATGGAAGTTTTGATGAATTGTTCTTTTAAGATATTGGCATAGTTCTTAGAATTCTCTAACTAAACTTTTCAAGTCCAGGACAAGAAGTGAGACGCCATAAAGTTTGATTAAATGACATGTATGTACCTGAATTTTTGGAATGATATCAAGCAACTCCTCCTCACTCTTCTCACGAAACTCGGGGCCTTCAATTGCGATACCATCTGTTAAAATTCCACATTCTCTAGCAATAGCCTTTGCTGTATTTATGTTGTCTCCAGTAACCATCCTAACAGCAATACCAGCTGACCTACAAATGGCGACTGACTCTCGAACACCAGGGCGAACTGGATCTTTAATACCCACAATTCCAATACAAGTGTAACCTCTAGTAGGAATAGCAGTTCCAACAGAAAATTCATCATGAATATCCAAGTAAGCAAGGCAAAGTGTTCGGAGAGCTTCACCAGCAAATGTTTCAATCATATTATTCAAGTGATTTATGGAGTCTTCATTGAGGGCAACAACCTCGCCACTTGAGTCCACAACTTTGTCACATGAAGCTAGAATTATTTCAGAGGCACCTTTGCAATGTGCTCTGAAACCACCATCAGGAAGCTGGAGAACCACCCCCATGCGCTTCTTTATAGAATTAAATGGCTCAACTTTCACAAGTTTTGACCTTTGTCGTTCCTTATGGAAATCACCACCAAGTGACAGCCCAAATTCCAACAGTGCAGTCTCAGTCGGTGATCCTAGAATTTCAATCTTCTCATCTTTGTTTTTGACAACTTCTCCTCCAGTGTTGTTAAATATTGATTCAAGTAGAATTGCTAGAGCAGAATCATGAATATCAGATGAGAAATCAGAGTAGACCTTAGAACCATTTACTTCTTTAATCTTCCCACATATATAAGCTTTTACAACAGTCATATGGTTAGTAGTTAGTGTGCCAGTCTTGTCACTGCAGATAGTAGTGGCAGATCCCATTGTCTCACAAGCAGCCAAGTGACGAACAAGTGCCTTATCATTCATCATCTTTTTCATTGCAAAAGCAAGGCTTAATGTTACAGCTAAAGGTAAACCTTCAGGAACAGCCACAACAACAATAGTAACAGCAATAGCAAAGAATTCCACAATTTGCATTGCATCGTCACCAGACCACATCCATTGGGATCCCTCTCGCAGCTTGCGGCTAAAAAGCCCTTGGACCAACACAGAAAAGGTCACAACTGCGAAAAAGAGGCCTATTTTCCCAATAATGGTAGCAACACCATTGAGCTTTACCTGCAAAGGTGTTTCATCATCTCCCCCTTCACTTAGAGTAGCCATTAGTTTACCCCACTGGGTCCTCATTCCAACAGTAGTCACAAGCATCTTGCATGATCCATCTTGAACTTTGGTTCCAGACAGAAGAAAAGGATTAAGTTCACTGACATTCACCGGTTCACTTTCTCCTGTCAAGCTTGATTCATTTATTAACACAGAGAAACCAGACACAAAAAGGCCATCGGCAGGGACCTGATCTCCAATATTTAGATGGACAATATCACCAGGAAGCAGATCATACATTGAAAGCTTCTGCCTACAACTATTTCTCGTGACCTGAACTGTAATTTTCTTCTTCTCTTTATCCAGATCCTTAAACTGCAGTGATTGTCTGTAGTCACTTGTGGCAGTGACGAACACTACAAGCAATATGCTTGCAACAATACCAATTCCATCCTGTGCACCCTTGGGCCACCCTTCCATTATTATACCAACCACCAAAGAGACCAAGGCACAGACAGCAAGTATCATGAGGGTTGTATCTTGAAGGGATTCCCATACATAAACCCAAAATCCACGGGCTGGACTTTCAGCGAATTTATTAACTCCATAAATTTCTTTTCTCTGATTCACCAAGTGCTCAGATGTTGATATACCATCATCAACTGAGGTATTGAGTTTGTTTGTGATAGCATCAACCCCACCATGACTTTTCAACTTCTTCGAATCACGTCCCTCAACAATTGATCCCAGCTCATCAGCACAAATTTCAAAGCCTGCTGCTTTAACTTCTTCTGGTACAGTGTACTCACTCGACAAATTTAGACCTGGAGGAGCAAAGACTTGCTTATTGTATAAAAGTGAAAACTTCACAACAATATTAAAGTACATGCAGGTTGACTTTCTTACCGTGGATAAACTGAATAGCAGCTTGTGAAACCAACACTGCAACTCTGAATTTCTCCTGTAACGTATAGTGAGCGCAGAGGAATTAAGAGATTATGGAATTAAGCTATCAGAGTAATCTTGGAATGTACCAGGACAGTGAGGGGACGAAACTTGTTTATTTATTCAGATTCAGAGAATCCGCTCAAACTTAAGTATGATTGCTGAAATATGTAAATAATAACTGGCTATGCAAGTTTGAGAAAAATTAGTAATTTATCACCCACGATACAAATCGCAGCCAACCATGAAACGTAGGATGTTCTTTAACTTTAGATTGCAATTTATAGTTATTCATTGTCATTTGATTATTATTTATTAACCTAAAATTAAAAGTCATTACTCAAATAACCCCAAAGCCAAAACAATATGCAACATAGGCTATAGTCTTAAAAGCATAGACCGAAAGAAAAGGCAAGGGGTAAAAATTGGCAATAAAATAGACAAATGCAAGTATAATGTTTAGACCCACAGCTAATATTCATTCAATTTCCTTCTTTTGCAGACAAAAGGATAAGGGAAGAAGAACAACTTGGCAGTTTTCAAGTAATCCATATTCAAGTTAAAGGTTCTTTATCTCAGTCCAACCAAGCAAAACTGCGAAGCATAGTCAACGTTATAAGTGCTTGGCAACAACGATAGTTTCAAAAACCATGCCACCAGAACTACCATAAGCATTAGGCATCAACTTTAAATTTCTGGATCAAAGTAAACAATGCTGTCTCGACTGGTGTTGAATTAGCATCAAGATAACTTAATATTAGGGAACCATTTTAATCACCGATCATTCCGCTAACCAAAAAAAAAAAAAAAATGTCTGGCTCAACTCAAACCATATCATCAGCCTTTCATTTAAGATAATCAAAACAATAAATACACTGATTTACCATTTCAACTTTCAAGATTAATTATAAACACTTACCATTTTTTGATCATTTATAAATACTTACCATAAAAGCGTTAAAAGTGTAAACATATTCATATTTGCGGACAGAAAACGCCAAAACCAGAACTGAAAGTACATTTCAGTTTTGGCTTGTCTTGATCTGGCAGGAAGGAGAAAACGAAAAGTAAAGTGAGGGAGAAAAAAAAAAATAAAAATAAAGAAGAAAACCTGATTGGAGCGTCTAATAGCCTCAGCTTCGAATCTCTTGGAGAGATTAGCAGTGAAACGGAACCTCCTCTTGTGATTCTTAACGAGCCAACAAGCCTTCCTCCATCTCTGAAGCGCTTCTTCCGATGAGTTCTTTGGCTTCACATCTCCGAAATTCTCACTCAGGTAAATCTCCATCTATTCTCTTGCTTTCAACTCAACTTTCCACTTTAGCTCATTCAACCAACCTCACCACACAACAACAAAAAGCGTTTTGGAACGGACTGAGATTTTTTAACTACGTTTCTTCTTCTTCTTCTTCTTCTTCTTCTTCTTCTTCTATAGAGTTGAAACAGAATCAGAGACACACGGCAAACAAGGCAGGCAATCGTCAACTTCACTAACACTAACCCACGCTTTACTCTCCCACGAACACTGTGTGACCCTGCTAAAATTTAATTTAATTAAAAGCAAAGTGTAGTATTATGTTATATGCAGATCTGCATCTACCTTTGTGTGCCTAATAATAATCCATGATTACGATTTTCATGCTGATTTTACATAGCTTTTTTTTATTAATTTATTAAAACAAATTATATTTATGATTTTAAAACATCAAATATATTTTTTCAACTTTTTATTGAATATTTTTAATAAAATAACTAGAATAATTTATTTAGTATTGAAATTGTATTAAAACTATTTATTACACTTTCATATATTTTACATAAGGAATGGTTTCTTCTTGTGTCACTTTCGAGTTTCAAATAACTGTTTCCAAGACAAGATTCAAATACTTAAATTTGATACTGATGTTAACATATTCTTATAATTATAATAAAATCGCTATTAATTGTGCAAAAATTCTAAACCTAACAGTCTGACACTTCCAAAGTAACTAAACCCAACTATTTTAATAAGAGAAAAGTAACTGATTTTCCTTCCGGTGTCAAAAAAAAAAAACATTAACTATGCAAACCAGAAAAAATAAGAGAAAAGAAAGGGGAGGGTTAATAAACACTCTCTAACATGTGTTTTTTTTTAATACACACTCTTATTAATCAATATTTATTTATTTATTTTGATAAAATATTATTCAATATTTATTAAAAATTATAAAATTATAAGATATATTTATTAACTTATTAAATAAGATGTAAGATTTAAGAAATTTCATGATATCTAATAAATTTTAATAAAAAAAATGTACATTTAAAGAGTGTGTTGTAATGTTAGTATTTTTTTTTAAAAAAAAATCTTGATCCAAGTAAAACAAAGCTTAATCTTTAATCAAGTTTTTGTTTTTTTATGAATAATCAAATTTTTTATTTGAGTCTCATAAATAATACTTAAATAAAAAAAGTCATAATTATGAAAGTAGATTCCATTAAAATCGGTCCACCAAATTTTTTGCAAAGATTAATGAATTAAATTTGTTGACAAAAATTAATCATAAAGACACTCAGAAATAGATGGACAGCAAGTTAGCTTTGGACACTACAGCACGTCCAATGTGAAATGTGAGATGTGAGTTCTGGAATGCAATGAAAGGAAAATATGGATTTGGTTTCTATAGTGTACTTTTTCATGTCCATTAAAACTAGCGATTTTTTAAATATTAATATTATTATTTTAATGAAAAAGATAGCAGAACAGTGGAATCTGAAAAATATCTATTGTTGTTGTCTAAGAAAGAGGACTATGATAGGAGAAACGGTTTTCGCCGGACGTGTTTGGTTACTGAAACGGGATTCCGTTTTTGATGTCTGCACGTTAGCAGGGACCATGCGGACAGCGCATCCTATGTCAGACATGGGACCCTCGCTTCAATTTTTCTTACTTGTTAATTATTAATTATGATTAGAAAAAGTATGAATACTTAGGTATACAGATACTGACAAAAGTGGAATACATGTTAACAAAAAAATGTGTAATACGGTATAAATTTTAAAAAGTTAAAGGTTTGTTAAACACTCATACTCTTTCTTTGCATTCGACCGTTAAACTCATTTCAAAATTTGTGTAATAACAAGTTAAACGGACAATCAAATATGCACTAATAATTTCTTTATTTTTTATTTATTTATTGTATAAGTAAAATAAATTAAAAAATATATATAACTAATAACTTTGTTTGTGTTAAAATGTTTTTAGTTTCTTAACACAATTTCTGTTACTTTTATTTATTATAAATATATAAAATATTTGAAAACTATATATAAATAAAAAGGTAAATAAATGATGTTATCTTATTTGTAGACAAATAATTAAATGTTTTTTTAAAAGTGAACAAAAAAAATATAATCTAAAGCATAAAAATGCTGGAGTATGGCGCCTTTCTTTTCTCTGATCAAGTAAAGTATATGCATAGTTGCATACACAATGACAATGCAAATCACGCCAAAAAAGTATAATATGGTTATTTGTATGGTTCGGTAGGAATTGACTTTTACACCTAACTAACAAACATTCTTAATGCGTCCTAAAACTAGTGGGATCTGAAATAAATTTAGAAGAGGAAAAAAATATAATTTATAAATGCGTGTGTGAAATGCAGTTTATATAAAAAAAATGTTCAAAGTCATTGATATTGGAAAATGTTTAAGAAAAAATAATTTATATATATGAGAAAAAAATTATGTACTTATAATGTAAAACATTGAAATGCAATATTATACTATAATCTAATCCAAAAGTCATTGAAATGCATGATTTGTTTTTTTTTTTGTCGTGCTTGAGTCAACGAATAATTTTGCTTTGATGTGATCATGTTGACACCTAACTTACACAAACGTGTATAATTTGGGGCACAATTGTGCTTATTCTTGCACAGGCATGTGGACAAATGGTTAGATTTGGTTGTGCTTTACTTTTGTTTTTGTCTTGCTAGATGGTTAATACGAACATACACACTTTGATATGGTCATGCTCATTGAAACTTAAAAAAAACTATCCAAATTTTTCATTATTACTCATTTGTCTCCAAATAAGCTCTCCTAATTTCAATTCCTTCAATTTGAACGTCTGTTTACACTGAAATTCATCCCCCACTCAAAATAAGTTTCTTTTTTATCTGAAAAGGGAAAACAAAGATTATATGTTAGTAATCTCGCTTGTTTTCCCATAAATAAACTAACAAAATAGTGTTTTTTCTTATTATCATAGATCAATCTTTTTCACCCAAGACATAAAAACTTGGATTCTTCTAAACCTCAAATCAGAGCTTAGTTCCCGTAATAAATGGAGTTGAGCTTTTGCATAGGTTTACACATTTACTTTGGCTTTGGAGAAATAGGTAACACATGATGCAAATTTTATTTGCCCTCCTCGAATTGTGGTTTGCGTTACTTAAAAAATCTTATCCTTGCTAAAGTTGACGAGTTGACCATGCCTCAGTTAAATAAGGAGGTAACTCATATTTTATGGTTACCTTTCCTTGGTTGAAGGGTTCCTAGGTCATTTCCAATACAAATGGAGTAAATAATAACAATAAAAAAATTAATGGCCTTCCAAGCGCTAAATAAAAGTCCTACCCAAGGGAGTCTTTCAAGGGGATGCTTGCAGTTTGCTAATTCAAAATTAAAGTTTTCTTTTTATAGGTTGCCTTTTTTTCTTTTTGTGTTGATTCAAAATTGGATAAGGATGCACGGGACACTGCATGCTATTAGACATTTTAAGAGAAAAAACTATAAATATAATAAGTAATATGATTTGATAGATGAAAAAGATCTTTTTTTTAAAAAAAAATTATCATTACCCTTCCAAATTAAAGTTAAATTCTTTAAATATCCATTTATTTCGGTCATATGCCCATATCTCTTATTCATCAAAATAATAATTTAGTGATAACTAATAAAATTATAGTAACATCCTCACAAAAAAAATTATAGTAACATTGACTTCAATTGTCACGTTATTTAAAACGTAATTTTTTTATAAATTCCTGAAATATCTTGCATTAAAATCAATTTTTCCATGCCAAAAAAAGTTACAGTACGGTATCAATTACTTATATTTTATTTTCTGTTAAATGTTAATACGCTGTATACAAATAGTTCTTTCTATAATTAACAAGCAAATAATATATGCAATGATAATATAAAACAGTTTTTATATTTTTATTTAAATACAAACTGCTGTATAATAAATTTATTGAATTATTTAATGATTATTTTATAAAGTATACTAAAAAAAGTTATATTTAACTAACAGTACATAAAAAATAAACTTACTGTTTATTGTTTATTTCAAGGTTTCGATATTTCAAAGTCCATCGCTTTTCAATTGAAACCCTTTACGAATTGGACCGGCCTTATTCACTCTAACATGGGCCTCCCTGTAACGTCTAGTAGGTAAACATATTTTGGGCTAGTAACTTTTACTCCTGTATCCTAATTTTAATTGCTAATGATCCTGACAACACCGAAATTCCGTATCTATAATACAGCACATCCAATGATATTAATCTTAAAAATTACACATTTAAATTAAGATTATCATTCATATAATAAATTATTTACGATAAAGTATGAATTGATAAAACTTTATTTATTAACATTTTTTTACATAATTAAATCATACTTTTTCATATTTAAATAAACAGTGCAATGCATTGATATTATACCTATTATTTATATAATATTGTATGATTGAAGTATACTTTTTTTTTACTTTCATATTATTTTCTGTTTATATTTAATTTTGATCACTTCTATTTTTTATTAAAAGTATTTAATATTTATTTTTATCTTAAAAACAAACATTTTTTTAGCATGAAAAGTACCGAATCGAATTTGGAGCACAGGAAAAATGTAGCACACGTAGACCAGTGTCAACTGTCGAGAAGTGGAACCCCAAAAGAAAACAGCTTACGAAATCCCAATTGCTATTTGATTTTCGTTTTTTTCCGCGAGTGAGAACCTTGTTGACTTGTTCATGTCAAACTTGAATTGCCATTCGTCGTTCCCCCCTTCTTGCCTCCTATTTTAACTTCTCTGGTTATACCGCTTCAAAGTTCCAAGTTCAAACCATCGTTAAATTCCTTTGAAACCCAAAATGACACACTAAATTTATTACCCAAATAAAATTTTGAATTTCAACTAAAAAGTAATATTAAGGAATTTATTGAATTGTACATGAGTTTTATCTTTTTCTTTTACTAACGTTGTCTATCTATTTGCTTTGACGCTATACGTGATATATATATATATATATATATATATATATATATATATATATATTATATTATTGTTTTTTTTACCATAACTACTAGTTTCTTCTTATACATTTCTAAAACTGCGACAAACACATTTTCAATACTGTTTTTCATTTTCAATGAAATGAATAAAACAGAAAATGAACAAACCAAAAACAGTCCCTTAACATTTCCCTTTCTTTAATTTTATACTCATGCTTTCATTTTAAAAATTAAATACAACTAGTGCCATTTTTACAAGGCTATATAGTTAAGTCTTTGTGTTTACTTAGTAAATTTTATTTCATAATTTAATCGAATGTATGGATTACGTTGACCATCATAATAGATTTAAAAGTTCAAACTTGTGACAAAGTTATACTAATGATTTATCTTAAAGAAAAAAAACTTGTTGGTTATACCCAATCAATTATGGTTCTTTGGAATCTTAAAATAAGGCATAATGAATTACACGGCGAGAAATAAAAAGTGTAAAATATTACTCCATAATTCAAGAGAGATTGGCAAAAGGGAATCAAAACAAAGTACTAAGCTGGCATAATTTAAATCACACACATATACAAGAAAGCTTTATTTACAAGTTTTTGGAGTTTCAGTGTTGGATTGGTGGCATTTCCGAGGTGGGAGCAGCGCCATTGGCGGATCTTGGTTGTGGTAGAAGTTGTATTAGTTTCTGAGCCTGTCGGCAAAGTACAAGAACAAAAAAAGCTTAAGTCCCGCGGCATGAGAGAAGACAGAAGAGGGAGTAATGTGACCTTTTGCTTGGCGCGATTGGAATTTGACTGGGACAAAGCAACCAATGGAGGAATGGCTCCTTCGCGGGACACCATAGTACGGTACACCACACTCTCCTCACAAATCTGCAACAACACCCCAGCCGCAATATCCTTCTGCCTCTGCGTCCCCACCTCCACTATCTCCACCAGCACCGGAATCCCTCCTTCCTCCACCAGCGCCGCCCTCGCCTCCGCCACCCCCACCACCACGCTCACCACGTACACCGCCTTGTCCACCATGCTCGACCCCAAGTCCGCCATCAGCTCCACCAGCCCCCTCATAATCCCCGCCCTCACCGCCCTCACCTTATTCTCCTTGGCCGAACACAGCGCGTAGAGCGCAGTCGCCGCGTCCTTCTTCCCGCGCAATCCCCCTCCTTCTAGAAGCTTCACCAGATGCGGAATCGCCCCCGCCCTCCCTATCGCCACCTTCTCTTCCTCCCTGTTGTGCGATAAACGAACCAAGGCGCACGCCGCGTTCTCCTTCGCCGTCGCCGTCCCTCTCTCCAGCGGCGCCACCAGCGCCTTCACCGCTCCATGAGAAGCGATGAGCTCCTTGTTCTCGTCGCAGAGGGAGAGATTCAGAATCGCGGTCACCACGTATTCCTGAAGCTGAAGGTCTGATGATGGTAAGAGTGAAATCAAGGGCTGAATGGCGCCGGCTTTTGCGATTTTGGGGCGGTTCTCTTGCTTGTTCTTGGCGAGTAACCTGATTTCCATCGTCGCTTGTTTTTGTTCCTCAATGGAACAGGAGACCAATTTGAGAACAAGTTGCCGAATGAGTTCGTCGGAATTCTCAGAAGACGGCGTGGGAAATTCGGCGGATCTGTCGCTGTTGCAGTCGCTGAAAGCGGAGAAGGAATCATGGTTGAACATGGCCCTCCCTAAAGTAATTGTTGGTTTTCGACTTAGCCCTTATATGAAGCCGGAAAAGGAGAAGCACGTGCCATCGGTCTCTTTAAACGCGTCTATTCAAGCTAAAAGACTTTTTCTTTTTCCACAAGCTTAGCTTTTTCGTGTTTCAACTTAGGACTCCGGTCATTTTATATCAACCTTGCTTTGCTTCACCATTATTATTTGGACAAATCATTTTCGTAATGTTTCTATATTTCTATACTAAAATGGAACCTTCCTAATGTTTTTGCCAGACTTTTTTCTTACACAATGCTCAACTTCTCCTTCTCTTTTTATTGGTAAATGATTTTTCTAGACTCCACTCTCTGTTTTGCTTCAGTGACTTTAGCACTAGCGAAATTCACTCTGTTTTCAAACAAAAAATTTCAATATAGAGGCATGCATCTCTGGCACTAGCAATTTTAGGATGTTCCTAATGTTGCTATGGCCTATTGTTGGGTGACAGTCTGACAGAGACCTTGAGTCCTCCTATTGGGACTTTATTAATGGTGAGTCCCCAACTAGTGAATATATATATATATATATATATATATATATATTCTGAATGTGAGGAGCAGAAGCCCTGAAGTATATTATTCTAAACATTAATGAAGTACAAGAAAAACAAATTAAAAATATGATAAAAGTTACAGTATATTATAATTTATAATACATTTTCATCATCTCATTTCATTTAAGAAATATTTAAAAATGAAGTATTATCCTAAGTTTAAGAGGATAACTCATTTTAATTAAATTAAAATAAAAAAATAACAATTATTTGAAAATATCTACTATAATAATTAAATTTTACTTAAGTTATAGCTAAATGATTAAGTATGGTTTCTTATACTATTACTTTACGGTTTTCACTAATCATTTAGTTAAATAATTAATTTTATTAACTATTTTAAATTCAATCAACTAAGATAATAACGAGATTAACTGTAACAGACTTAAATTAAGGGGATCGCTTTATCTTTTTCCTTTGTTCTTTTTGGGGTCAAGATAAAGGAAAACCACTTTTTATTGGGTCCATCATAAAGGAAATCACTTGAGCAAGATAAACGTTTATATTCACGAAAAGCAACTGAGCTGACCATTTAGGTTCAAGCCTTGTGAACTATGATGTGATGAACTTGAACATGTGAACACAAAATCCAGTAGGGTTCTGATCCCAAGATCCATTAAGGTTTAGATGTATCCAAATGGAACCGTAATGCACCGTTTTCAATTCAATAGCTTCCATACAATCAAATGCAAGCCAAACTATATATGGTACTAGAATATTCTCTATTTTTAATTAAATATAAATAAATCTGATTATAAATTAAAACTCAAAGTGGATTAAAATGTATCTACTATCCAGATACCTGTATATTTTACTAACAATGATTGATTTAGTTGACTTGGACAACTCTTTGGATGTTTATAAGGTCACAAAGGTGGGGAACTCTTGGTGATTGAGATTGAGTACGAGGTCAAGTCCATTATAAGCTATCGGAGCGTACATCCACAAATCATCAGAGCTTAAAAGCTACAAAACATTAATTTTTTTTCCCGAAAAAAATTAGTTTCATTGTATATATGTTCCAAAATCTTTCTAAGAAATTAAATAATTACTTGTCAATTTTACGCGATTTGTCTGGTATTACCTTGATCTGGAGCTGCAAAAATTTCATGTATTGGACTGCTTCTTCAAGCATACTGCTTCTATCTACCTGCGTGATCATACATGAAATAAATCTTTTGTTACATCTCCAGTATTACACTGTGCATATTCTCCAACCAACTATTCCTTAAAATGAAAAAATAAAAATAAAAATATTATATTACCTTTGTTCCGTTGGGGACAAGATTCTGCAGAATTCTTAGCCTCTCATTTATTCTAAGTCTTCTTTTCTTCAAGATTCAAAACAAACAATTTTGTTTAGTATGATATCCAATCGCACCACATTATCAAAGCAAGAGAGAAATTGTATTTCAAGACATTAATTACCCTTGCATAAAGGCTTTGAGGATCTGTTGCTGATCCCCTACTAACTTTTGTTTAATTTCCCTTTTAAGTTGAGAGCAGAAGTGGCTCCTCCACTGTTTGCTTGAGAAGCATTATCATCCTCTAGAGTGTTACTACTAGAACTACATCCATGATCTGAACCGGCATTAATCTCTTCTGCCTGATTCCCATTTTTCTCAAGTTTCTGGTTCTTCATGCAATGTTGCACCTGAAGTTGGAAGCCACACACAAAATGTAGTTACAAATTGAAAGATCCAAATACGAGTTATCAGAATTTAGATAAGTATAGACAAAGCTTACATCTTTTGAATCACGAGGTTTTTTGTTACCATTCCCATGTGAGTTTATTTTATCTTCTACATGCACTTTGAGTTTGGACACATCAGGCTTCCTTTTGAGCTTCAAATGTTTGGCAGGAAAACATTCTCTGATTTGCCACTTCCCTCATCTTCATTCAAACTGACATTGTCTTTCATGACAATGTCAGATTGGACACAAGAGCCAGGGTTTTTCTCATCCATCATGCAAAAATCCATGGATGTACTATTTGCTAGCACATGATCAACATAACCAAAATGGTAGTTTGTATGATCCTCCGGATTGATCATGAAGACACTATGGTCACTACAAGTGCTATTATTGTGACTGCTTTCTTGAGAAATATACTGCAAATTAGAGTTGTGAGAGTCAAAAGAGTAAAACATACTCTTATTTCCCCCAACATCAAGAGTGGCGAAAAACATGGATTGCATTCCAACACTCCCATCATCTTCCCCGAGTAATTGTGGTGAGCAATAATGGGATTCATTAGCCAACATTTTGCCAAAGCAATCCCATTCTCCATCAGGGAAGGCTCCAACACCAACAGGTCCCATTTTTTATTTTTATTTTTCTGTTTGCTTAGAAGCCTACGGTATTATTTTTTGGTCTAATGCCACTGCAAAGAGAAGTTAATTGGTGCTTGCTGCTTCAGCAAAAGCTTGAGAGTTCAGACATATTTATACCCAATTCCAAGAAGAAGAAAAATGTTAGTACTAGAGCTGATTTCCTTTGCAAATCTTATTTTAATTATTAGTCATTGTCAGGGTTGGCCCTAGTTTCCTGTAACTAAACTGAGGAGTCCTCTGTGGGGCCAATGCCAGGCACACGACAACTCTAGGGAATTAAAATCCATGCCATGATAATTTAGAATAATGTTACTTGAAACACCTTAGACTCAATAAAACTTGAAACTGTCATCGAAAGGGCAATTGGGTCTAAGCGTAATCATTGGGAGATGACTAATTGTGATTAATGGTTACAGCAGATTGATAGCGATCTTGTAAGAACTCAAGAAAGCTCTCTTAACTCTTAAGTATTGTTGATGAATATCATGCGCCCCCCCCCCCTTTTAATATTGTTGTAGGAACGTGGGAGTCTCCATGAATGTATAAACAGAAATTTTCATCAAGAAATAACAAAAAAGCAGTTCATGGGTGCCACATTGTGGGGATGAGTCAGACATTCTTTAAATTACTACTTTAAAGAATCTCATTCATTGTCTCCTGTGTATAAGATTAAGATTAAGGATCAATGTACACTCCGTTCGTTCTATTAACTATATCATTCCATATCAAAAATAGTATATACTGTACATGTTTTCCAGATTCATTTTGTTTAACTACGTCTAAGCTTTTCAAATTCTATATCTGTCAGATCAAACTGTCTAAGCCTTTCCTCTCTAGCTTTTCTCTTATCGAGTGTGTTTAGATGAGCATTTATGAAATTGATTTTTACTAAAATTAATTTCTAATTATAATTTTAAATTATTAAAAGTTCTCTCATATCTTTTGGTACTTTTTTTTTCTCACTCTTCTCCACTTCTCACCTAATCTACTTCGCCTCTCATCCAACTTTCGCTAGAGGTGATAAAATGAACAATCAACTGATCCAAAGCTACCAAATGAAATGTAGGTCTATAACTTTAAATTTTGTTTACAAATTAAGTTTAGGGCCCTTTTATATATAGCACTAATACAGTTTATCTTTGTTAGTTTTATAAGAGCACATGTTTGACAAATTTCAGTGAAACATTCCCTGCTAATTTAAGCATTGGTATTAAAAGTTTTTATGGGCCCTACACGTAATAATAATAATGTTAGTATTCCTTAATGTATAATAATAATAATAATAATAATGTTAGTATTCCTTAATGTATCCGTTGACATTTTCTATATAATATTGAATGAAATATAACGACAAAAGGCTACTTGAGGAGTCTATTTAGTAAAACTTAAAGAAGAATTACAATTGTTGGAATAGATTAAATAATTATTTAAATTATAAAATAAAATAAAATAAAATAAGTGATATGTAATGCTGAGAATCAACCTAAAATTAATGTGAAAAATGTTAAAAAAATGTTTAGATTGAGAAATCTTCCAGAAAGTTTTTTAAAAATAAACTATTATTTTTCATAAAAAAAATAGCAAACATGCATTTTGACTAGAATAAGCTATTATTTTGAAAAATAAGCCATTACTCAGAAAGGAAAAACGAGCAAGTTTTTTTTTTTTTTTGTAATTTAGCTGGAGTTATGGTTGGCGATAGCTTCTTAATTGCTTGCAGTAAGCCACCAGAGCAAAATCAGAAGTCCTGCACTGCACCTTGCACAAAATTAAATTCCAAAAGTTATCACACAGAACTTACACGCATTATTATTATATATCCAAAACAACAGCATGAGTTCGTGACTACACGAAACAAACAGGATCCAATATTCCAACACTACTACTTATCACTAAACAGGAGAACTTACTCACTCGAAAAATTACTATATGATCTAAGCCTACTACATATGTTCTTGACCAACTTCTATGTGATACATAATTAAGTCTTACTATATATCTTTGTAAACTGAAGATTCCAATTATACATCACATAAAGATTGGTGAAGACCATAACCATCACATGATAGTCTTAGATTGTGTAATAATTTCTCTAATTAACAACTCACACCGAAGCATAGAGCTTTGGAACAAAAGAAAACCACTTGAAACCACAGCTAGATTTGAGAGGCAAATAGGGGCACCTTGGAAGCCAATCCCAAGTCCTCTTCAAAACACTGTAATACAATATCTCTGGCCACATATAGCAGCAAACGAAGATCATTCCCTCATGCCAGAAGCAATAAACATGCTCCTAGCTATGTTAACAAACCCACACAAATTTCCTACACCTAATCTCAGGCAACACCACCACTTCCACCCAAACCCTTTCACCCTTTGTTAATTCCCACAACTTGATGCTCCTCAAGATTCCATCGTTCCCAATACCACTAAGCAAGTACAACTTCCCTTCTCCATCACTCACCAGCCTCATGAAAGTGACTTGTTGTGGCAACTCAGCAACGTGTCTCTCCCATCTTCCACTATCCAAATCAATAGGCACCACTGAAAATGGTTCCGGGGTTGTGAAATACAAGCCCCCATCGAAGAAAGTACCCTGCTGGTGAATACTGCCGCTGAGAACAGCATTGAAACCCTCAAAAGACCGACAAGAGAGTTCGTTAGAATCATAAACAAAGACACTAGTGTTGGAAGTTGACTTTGAACGAAGAAGTACTATGTAGTAGCCAAGAGGGGTGGTAACAAAAGTGACATGTCCCAAATAAAGAGAAAGACTTGTTGGGGATTCGATTTTTCTGAAGGACTTGACAAAGAGGTTGTACACAAGAAAGGTAGAAGAGGTGGGGTTGAAGAGACAAAAGAGGCCACCAGAGGAGGAAACAAGAGTGAAGGAAGAAGAGAAGGGTAGAGAGTTGGAGAGGGAGAGAGAGAGGGTTCGCCAAGAGCAAAGGTTGGAATCGTAGAGACGGAAATAGTGAGGGAATTGAGGATGGGAGAGTAAGAGAAAGGAAGAGAAGGGTGATAAAGAGGAAGAAGATAAAGAAGAAGAGTGTTTGGAAACAAATGAAGGTGAAAAGAGGAGACAGGTGAAGGCCTTGCAAGTGGGTCTGAGATTCAAGAGTGTTTTGAGAGGAAGTAACAAAAGTATGTGTTCTACAACATCAGGAGGTAGTTTGCTCCATATTCTAGGGTCCATTATTGTTGTTTCTGAATAAGGAAGGGTTCTTCTTTGGAGTTTCCTATAATGTGTTTTGAGAGTGCTGTAATAAAAGAGAAGCAGGTGTCCCTTATGGTATGGATGCGGCACCATGATCAGTTTTGACTAGAAGAAAAATAATTAAAAGCATGAGGTACGACTCGACTTTGTTTTTTATTTTATTTTAATAGTCTAGCAATTTTTATTTGGAAAGTAGTTTTTTTATTGAAAAAGAATTATATTGTTCACAAAAGTAACATTCACAAAATTAACGGATTGGCTGCAGATATCAATCCAATCATGAGAAATAAGTCTACAAGTGTGGCTTAGATGGGGCCATATATTAATTTTAAGTTTGGACTTAGATTCCCTACAGGTTTTGGAGAAGAGACATAAATTTTAATTGTCACTAAGCTTCACTAAAAATTACTATTTTCATAGTTAATTCAAAAGTTACAGTTTACAAAAATACCTTAAGATTTTATCTGAGAGTCAAAACTTTAAATATAATCGTTAAAAAAAAAAAAAAAGCAAGACAAGAGTGTGTTTAGATCAACGACTTTCCTCCACTTTAATTCAAAAGTAACATGTGTTAGAGCATTTTTTTTTCATATCCAAACATGGAATTCTATGATTGGTTATGTAACGTGACAATAAGAAAGTTTTAGAGAAATGAAAAGTGTCACAAATGTGACTGCTATTTGGGTGGTAAGAGAATATTGAAAATACGCCTTCATTTGTTATTAGAGCAATTTTAATGTTAAAATAAACTTATTATAATATTTGTAAAATTATATTCACAATGAAATTAACACATTATTGTGCTGTCAATTTTTAACGATATTTAATATTATATTAATGACGCAGAAAAAAAAATATTACTATATTAATGACACCAATTAGTGAAAACTGACGTCAATTTACGTTTTCAAAAGTCATAGCTCGTCTAATGCGTAAAGGAAATCTATTAAAATTCTAGTGGTTTTGAAAAATTAGAAGAAAAATGAACTATTAGATTATTACCTTCTAAATAAAAAGAATATCAAAGATAAATTGCAAAGCCAGGAACAAAGTTCCATATAATACATCTAATGAAAATATCCAATATAATTACAATTGCAATGCTGAAAACAACTATAAAAATTTGAGTGAAACAAATAAAAATAGATTTGATTCTTTGCAATTAACTTGATGTTGATTATCTAATTATTCTATTGTTATTTTTTTATGAAAAACTTAAAGAAAGAAAAGGTCTTTGAAAGTGACCCATAGGAATCCACGAGTAGAGAAGCCTTAATTACATCAAAATATTACATTAATTTTATAAAAAAAAATGACACCGAAATACTCGACAGCTTACTCCATACCCATTACAAACTCACTAAAAGACTGAATACGTAACAGAATTGGTTGCTGCTAATCGTTCGAAAGTACATTAGCAACTGACACTAATTAGTGTCATGATAGTGTGAAAGAGTAAAGTCTTTTATGAGGCACAGTTTACTAGTGGCCAGTGGGGCGACCGAATATATTGTTTTCATGTTGAGATTTGAACTGAAATTAATTTGTGTACTGCCAGATGAACACCATTACCCATTTATTGTATTTGAAAGCTATATGTACCTGTATAAGTTATTCATATGCCCTACTTGAAAGGAAATGTAGGCTAAAATACACCCAAATCCTTCTAAACAAAATGTGATCCCGGGATGGAGTTTAAATCAACCTTTACAGACATTATACTATTCTTGCTGTTGTAGAGGATGTTGGTATCAAGAACTGATTGTGCTTTCGATAATGCCACTATGTATGAGCTATGTAGCACTATATCTATGCACCTCATTGAACCTTAACCTTGCAAAAATATAAGGTTTTGGGCAAAAGCCAAATAGTTACCGAGAAGATGAAGTATGGTATCTTAGCATGTAAGAAATATTCTCTTGTGCGCTTAATAACCACTCATTCCAGAGAAATGCTTCTTCATGGCTCGGTCCTTCTGGTAATGATTGTTTCTTCCTCCTCCTCCCCCCCTTCCCCTGCCACTTCCTCTCCCTCTCCCCCTTTGATTATTGCCATCCACCTCGGAATCATCAGATTGTTTCTCCTGCTGCTGATGAGATGCAATTTGTTTTCCACTTTCCTTCCTTCCCCTACCAAACGAATTGCCCGAAATCCCTCTCCCTTCCATTTCAGAAGACTGGGATTGGTTATCATCCTCCTTGTAGGAATCCATCACTTTCTTTACCGCGCCAAGAGGAAGGTTGCCTCCACATCCAAGGCCATGTATCAATTCTTTCTGAGCTTGCGTTACTAGCGAAGCTTCATCAGAATTTGCCACTGCTACTGCACCAGCCACTTTGTAGCTGTAATTCTTACCATCCTTTACAAAGTACTGCGGTCTTTTCCTGGAGCCCCATTTTGAATCAGGGGCATTTTTGACAGAGTTACCCCCTGTTGCCCACGAATTCCCTGACTTTGCGTTTATTTGGTCGCTCAATGTCTCATTTTCTTCTACTCCAGAGTCTGCTACACTTAGACCCAAGTCATCAAAAGAGTCGTCATACTCATCTTCATATTCATATTGTAAAATCATAGCAGCAGTTTTTGATGTATCTTTTTCATCCTTTTTATCCAGAATACTGCGATCAGGCAAGTTAGCTCTAGATTTCCTCACAAATTTTCCTAGTGAAGCAGAGGATGACATCACTGTCCCCTCTGCCTGTTGTTTCCCCCTAACAACTGGATTTGAGGATGCTGACGTAGAATCAATTAATTTACCTTTTCCTTTATCATTACCACCCACAGTGGTAGCCTTGGCTGGAGGCAATGTCTCTAGCGAGGTGTCCAGCTTCTGCAGATCTTCATGAAGGGTTCCCTCTAAAATTCTTTGAATAACCTCTTCTGGCTTCTGGTCATAGACCTCAAGACACGCAGCTAAAAAATCTTTACCATAATCAGGGAACAGGTCCCTAATCTGACTGATGTTTGACTCTGTAATTGCAGCATTTTCATCCATCAGCAATGTTTGGTTTGGCGCAGGGGTTGTGGCAGAATACAGCTCCTTATAAACAGAACTCAACATCCCAGATATATATTGAAACTGTTCATCATCAATGAATATCCATCCTGTATCAGAGCAACTGGATTAGAAAAAGAAAAGGAGCAAGCATATGTTACACAACAAACCATGACTAATGGAAAAAGTGCAACAGTGTACAGTATAATTTTGAAGGATCAGAGAGAAGTAATTATGCCTTACATCTCAAAGGGGAATGAAGGATTAGCCAACTAAAAAACTTTGTTGGATCAAGCTTTTCGCCATAAACCATACTAAGCCAGGCAATTTATGCTACAAACACATGTAATGATTTATACTACTGTGCAAATAAGATCATTACCGCTATCCTTTAATCTCTCAATCCTGCTTAGTATATTGAAATTTCTTTCAACATCTTGAAGAAATGTTTCCTTCTGATGGCTTTCCTGAGAATGTACTGATACTGAATTGATCTCTCTAAATGTTTGAACCAGAATATCAGCTCTGATGACTGGGTCCTCTACATTGGCAGGAAACATCTTTGTGGCAGCTAGAAGAGGGATGCTATCTCTGAACACTTCATCACTTAGATAGCACAAGTGCAATAGTTGCCAACCAAACTTTACCAATCTAATTTTTAACATCTTCAAACTTACTAAGATATTAGATACTGTGCCATCTTGTTTGTCAGCAAAAATCATACGGAATCCCTTTTGCAATGATGGAATAAGTGAATCATGCAATCGGGCAAGGAGGCTCAGCAGTTCCTCATTCCCATAACTACACAATTATACAGAACAGAAAAAACATTGAAGTCTTCCAAAAAAAAAATCAATTAGAAAACTTAATTATTGATTCTGTTTAGATAAATCAATCAACACAAATATGTAACGCATGATACACCAAATGCAATGTTTGGTAAGTCATATTTTTCCCATGGAAATTTATTGCATTCAGCCTTAACTCATCATGAAAAACAAAGTTTCAGTGGTAAAGAATACCTCATTTTGCAGTAAAAAAAATAATTAAAAAATACCTCATTTCAACTGGGCAAGAGAAGAAAACAGCTGCTGGTTCGTATGCACTAACAAAAGAGTCCATTGATACAATTGCATCATTTATAAAGTCCATTACCTATCACACAAACAAATGGCATTAATATTATGCTGCATATGTTGAAGAACTAGATAAATTGTGGCTCAACATTTTTCAATGTGAATAAACTAAATGCTACTTATTTTTAAAAAATTATGGCAGGGCCAATACACAATTCCCTGGCATGTCATTTGCCTCAGCAAAATTACACTTCAATCACCTTGAAATATGGGCAGTAGTTATTGTACATGAAATATCTGAGGTTGTAGAAATAGGGCTTTATAAGTGAGATAGGGAAAATATTACTTATGATTGATTTGCTGTAAATGCCATATATTCAAAGCTTTATGTAGCTATTGTATAATGTCTAGGGTTAGCTGGAGTATGCCCAAGACAGTTTGAGGGATTGGCTGCAGTAGCAGGTAACTTCACAAGTCAAGGTTAAACAAATGGCTAAGACTAGTGTACCCGTACAATGGAGAGTATCTGGTTGGAAAAGAAAGTGTGGTCATTCCAGAATCATGGAAGCTCAACACAAATGCTAAAGAGCACATGAGATGGTCATTCTCTCTGGAATTCCCACTTTTCTTGTAAATACTGTCCACTTAAAGTTGCACTTGTATGCTGCCTTTCTGTAGATGTATTTTCCCTCTTGGCTCTTTTCCAATAAATGGACCATTAGAGATGGGGAATATAAATTCAATCAACTTTCTTAGCGGAACTAAGCCAATTAATTATCCCATACTTTAGGAGGTTACAAAGATACTGGTTTATCACCCCCATAAAAGAAGATTGGGTTACAATTCAATGTCAAAGAGAGGGGAAAAAATAAAGTGACTCACCTCCAGCAGATCAGCTTGAAGAAAAGCAGCATTATGGTGATCGAGATTTCCAGAAGAAAATAAGACCTGCACATAATCCCCAAAAAGGAAGTTGTCAATTTTAATTGTAATTGTTTCCTTTATACTATAATTATACACATGAACTTTCTATCAAGATTTAGACATGCGGTCAATTATCAACGGTTTTCTGAAAGACATTTCTATCCATCAATGCATTTTAAATAAGTCAAATATTTTATGGAAAGAAGAACATCAGGAACATTATTGGTCTACAGGATGTTCAAAGGGAACTCAAAAGATAAAAGTGAAGGAGTCATACTTAGATACTATATTATTCTAACCAAAAAATGATTAATTAATCATTTAAATTTATAAGATCAAAATATGTATGTTCTTTACATACATCCAAATAATACAGAAACAGTAATGTATGCACATATTGTAAACAAGTTTCTCTCAACACATATCACCCAACAAAGTCTGGTGAAGTATGTCTCTGCCACAGGTCCCATTTCCTTTTCTTTGGCATGTGTGGAGGCATGTGCCTGTCCAAGATTATCTTCTTTTTTTTTTTTGACAGAGTCCAAGATTATCTTTTTGTTATGTTCAAAGTATAAATTCTAACAATAAAATCGAAATGCTCTTCAGCATAATATAAATTCTAACAGCAAGACATAAAAAATGTTGTTGGACTTTATATTATGATTTCCTTATGAAATGCATTGGTCACAAACATACAAATATGAAAAAACAATTTCTATTATATTTCATTAATCTGCAAATGAATGAATAAATTAAATAACAGCACCTAAACAAACAAAAGAAAAGGGATGAAATATTGAAATATCGAGAAGATGTCCATCAAGTAACTTTCAGAATTCTCATGAAACAAAACAGTTTGTTGAACGTCAAAACTAACCTTATCAATCTAACCAATAATATGATTCATGATGTAATATCTACTTGTAATAACAAGTAACAACCAAAACTTATTTTCTCAAAAAACTTAACTAGTTAACCCAAAGTCAGTATAAAAACTCAAAGCAAAATAGAAAGTAATTAACATTATGGATATTCAATTATACGAAGTCAAATTACAAGAATACCTCCAATGACGAACTACAACGTTCATGCATTTTGCTGACAATTCCTAGAAAATGCGATATTACTGCAGTCAGATTATTATGGATCCAAGGCTGAGCATTCAAAGAATTTCTAACCTGAGACACAGAGAAAGAGAAAAGTCAGCAAGGCAAGTTAAATGCACAGCAGGAAGCAGTTCAATTCCACAACAAAGTTTACATAGAACAACCCCTTAGATTGAGATAGCTATACAAACATAATATGTGTACGGGTGTAATGCACACAAAATTACAAGGTTGGATTATCCTTCTATATTTTTCTTGACCAATAAAGTAATAGGACCTTCTAGAGACGGTACAACTCAACTGAACCAAAAAACACAAAGATTGAGAGTAAAATAAAACAGAGAGCAACAGAATTAAATAGACTGGTCAATTCAGGAGAGAGGAAGACGGAACACCAAAAACTATCATGCATTCCATTTCACAATCAACAATAAGGGAAAACATCTTAATGAACTTCATCTATTATTTTGTGAAAATAAAACCAAAAAAGCATCAAAGATATAAACTTGCAACAAAGACACCTGTGACAAAAAAGAAAAAACAGAATCTAACTTGTTGTTTTAAGTGATTATTAGTTATTATAGATTTCTACATATTACTGGAATGACAACCATCGGCATCAAGAAATAGACAATGCTAATAAACAATTCATTGTATTGCATACAGAACCTTAAATCTCTACTCTGTTTTATTCTCAATACTAGGCAATGAAAAATTCTATTAAGAGATTAACATCTGGAAGCCACATGGAAAATGATCTACTGATTAACATCACCATGATAATAATGATTCTGTCCATTCCACAGAAAATGTCATATCAGTTGGCTGATTATGCACCTGTAGGTGAAATAATGCAAATTCCCTTTTCTATTACCACAGTTATCAATCTTGGATAGCAGCAGAGAAGCTAGTCCCAAAAGCACTATAGCAAATATTGGGACAGCAGCTATTCTAAGGATTATAAATCCAACATAAGTTATAATATATACCTATAAACATAGTAATCAATCTCATTCTCAGATAGTAGTGCGTAGTGGCCAGCTCAAAAATGCTATAGCAAGATAGTGGGAAGCGAGATGGCTGTTATTTTAAATATTATAATACAAACTAAATAGTTTATACTACATTATATACATATATGGATGCTCAAAAACAAAAAATGCAAAGTTAAAGAATTTTATAATAAATAATAAGTCAAAATTTACACATAAAATCACCATCAATCAAGGAGCAATAAGAAGTTAAGAACATAGTAATGAATCAAAAAATGAAAGATTAAAGTGAAATTACAGAAAAGGAACATAACAAGGAGTTATTGTACGCAACCTTCCCCTTGCATATAAAAGAGACTGTTTCCGGATTCGAACCCATGGCCAACAGGTCACTAAGGCGCAACTTTACCATTGTGCCAGGGCTGGCCCTCATACTAAGTAATCCACTATTAAATAGAAATTCTCACCAGTGATCTTGTCAGTTCTTCATTTTCATGATAGTATATGGCACATATATCCAACAACTTCGGCAACTCAAGCAACTTCTTCTCCTGCAAAAGAACTACAGGCAAAATTATAGAACAACGGTGAATCACAATACAGAATACAATATATGAGGTAATTACCTAACATGAATCCGCAATGGAAATAATTTTCCCAAACATCAATAAATGCAAGATGTTTAATTAGTATACCAATAAATGCACACACCGCTGATAAGGTAAGCAATATGTCCAAACACATTTTTTAAGAATAAAATACCACCTTTGCCTGTAAGGCTGTAAATGACCAGTTTTATCAACTACAAGCAATTATATGGGTGTATAGAATTGCGTCTATAAGCAAAAAAACACGTTTCAAACCATACGTTATACATTGTAGGATTTGCATTAACAAGAGTCTAGGCGCAGTTCCAGACACGTCCTATTTCTTATATACACATAACATTTATGGAACATGTACGAAAACGTTGTTCCAATGTGAGCCCAAATGCTGCCTGTGCCAAGGCATACAAATGAAGCCCACATGCGCATGCATCGTAAAGTATGCACTGTTTTTCCAGGTAATCAGTAACAAGCTGTAGTAGTGATTCAAACAAAAATGTATCCCATTGTCCAGAACACAAACAAGGATAAGGGATATCCCACCTTCATGGTCTCTCAAACTGAGGGCATCAGCTGGTCGAGCACCGGGGTCTTTATTTGAAGAACTGCAAGTCGCGCGCATCAAAAAATCACACATCATTAAAGAAAAGAGAGTCCAAAGCAGAGAGCATGATTCCAACTTATGAGAAACTTACATTCGATACAATACCATGAAAACGCGGCGACTCAACTCGAGCTCTCCAACAATAACACCGGCAACAATCCCTCTCACCCCGCGATGAGGGAAATCGTACCACCTGCTCCTGAACTGCAAGAAGCTGTCCAAAAACTCATGCAGGGAGGTGTCAGTAGCCACTGCAAATACAATTAGCAACATTAACACGGAGATTATACAAATAAATAAGCACTCCAAACGTAACAGTAGTACATTACAAAATTAAAGAGCAAATTGAATATTATTAGTATTATATGGGATTTGATTTGATTGAAAAAGGAATAAATAAAAGAATAATTAGACGAGTGTGGAAGTAGTAACCTTGTGTCCAGAATTCCTTGGGTTTGAACTTGAGCAAGAGTGACAAGTGTGTGTTCAAAAGATCAACGACTCTCTGAGATTCGAGGGGATCCAATGCTCCATCTTCGGCGCCGAGACCCGCTGCCACGGCCTCGTCTTGTGGCAAGTATTTAACGAAATTCCCATTCTGGCCTCTGCTACTGGTGGAAGAGACAGATGATTGTGTTTGTCTGAGGGAGGTTGAGAGGGTTGGAGTGGGGTTAGGATTGGGATTTTGAGTTTTGGGGGCGAATTTCTTCTGACTATGGGTTTTGGAGAAACCCTTGTTATGGTTATTGTTGTTGTCATGGTGTCTACCCTGACTGGATCGATTCGACATTTTAATCGTAAAGGAAACGATCGACCAAAGTGGCGCAAGAGTTGCTAGTAAGCGGCAGGCAGGGTCTATAAACTCCTCGATGGAAAGTCACTGTGGGTTCATAGGGTGGGTTCATACTGGACAAAAACCTTTTATGAAAGTTTTAAGTGTTCTTTCAGTATATTTTTTTAACATCTTAAAACATAAAAATAAACGTTTTGCTATGGTTTGGTGGTGAGGAATGAAAGAGAAGAGAGTTAGAAAAAAAATATTTAAGACTTCACAAAAATTTGAATTTTTTTTATTAATTCTTCTCTATTTGAGCATAACTAAATGATAACTTAATGTTTTCTATATTTTAGAAAGTAGACAAATTAAGAAGGAATTGGTATTGCAAGATAATAATTTAGAATCATTCATTTAAAAATAAACATACAATGAAACTAATTAGTGGATGGTATCTCTTTTTTTTTTTTGCTAAAAAAATTATTTACAACCATCACCTTGCAGTCTTGCACGTCCCAAGAAAAAAAGTTTCTTCTCAAAACAAAATTTCTAGTAATAATAAGTGGTCCCATTAGATAGAAAATAAATCTTATCACCCATAACATAAGTAAAGCTTACAAAATAGATTATTATGTGAGGTGTAGCCTATAATAAGTCAGACAAAAAATAAATTCAACCCATGTCTTTAAAATGAAGCTTAAACTTTATAAAAGTCCAATTTTATGGACTTTTAAAGAAAGTTTGCAAGTTAATTCCGCATTAGGCCATGATTGAATCGGGTTAAAAAGACCACATGTAATTCAACCTCAATTTTAAATCCAAGTCCTATATTTTATCATACGGGTTTGGGTTGGTCCGACTAATCCAACACATATTGTCACCTCTACCCATAAGCTAATTCACATAAACATGAAGGAGATAACAAGTTACTTTGAAAGGTGTTTTTGGTGGATAGTGTCTTCAAGGTACTTTGCAATCCTAACATGATTCTATTGTCCTTCAATTACTAGGAAAAAGGATTGGATACAAGGTCATAAAAGAGAGATTGTCAATGATATGGTGTTTGCAAAAGATTTGATATTATGGAGGTCGATAATTATTTTTCCAGGACCAAATTTAATATGATAAAAGATAAGTGAAAAGTGATAAATGTAAGATCTATTGGTGACTACAATAACTTTTCCAGAAAGGAGAACATGCCAAGGTACCCACCCTAATCACCATCCTAGTTTGTAAGTTAATTGTGTCAAACACATCCGTGTAAAAGTTTTAAATTATGAATTTTAAAATATTTTTTTCATTTATGATTTAAGCTTAATTACACATTTTACCATCAAACTTTTATCATTATGTAAATTTTATCACTTAACTTTTCAATTTGTACATTTTACCAATTTTTCTAAAATAATATTTTTTTATCAACATGATGATAAAAATGCACATAAATTAAATAATTAGGATGATAAAATTCATGAAAAATAAACTTAGATGACAAAATACACAAGAACTAAAAACTTATCAGGTAAAATTCACAAAAAAAAAAAAAGAAAACTTCGGTAAAATTTGAAAAATAATGATTAAGTGATCAAATATGCCATTAAGATTGTGATTTATTTGATATGTTACTTTATTGTTATTTAATATTTTATAGATTTATTTCTTTAAAAGCTTCTACCAATAAATTCTCTATAAAAATGAAATAAGATACAGATTTTTTTTTTCAACAAAAGAATTACAAAATATTCAGAAGTTGAAAAAATGTCGAAACTACAGTGAAGTTATGTGCAATTTACCATTGATTTTACAATATTTAAATTTAAGCACGAAGTGATTAATTAAATTAATTTGATCGTGACTTGATGCATATCTGTGGCTATACGTTATGAGCATATCAGTTTTAAGGAAGCACACTCCAAACGAGCATCAGATGGAGTTCCGTTCCTTTTACATGTGTCATTAAATTTAAGTTTCCGCTGCCAAGGGGCAAGCAAGTCCTATATTATAGCCGTCGTTCTCTCATTCGTCAATCGTCACAGATAATGATAATAACAATAATTGAGCAGAACTGAGCTTTCCGTTTCCGCAGCATCAAAATATATATCTTGAGGAAATCTAAGCAGCCATCAATAAAGCTCCTAACAAGAGCCAGCTAAAATAATAAAAACACAAAATCAGGCTCCCCCTTTAATCAAGACAAACAGCGACTTGTCTCCCAGCCTATCCCGCCCCTGAAAAGGAAAAATAGTTTATAGAAATGAATTTTCTGTCGCAACTCTTTTTAAGATTCGGTATTCAAATTAGCAATGCAATGCACAGCAAAAAGAATACACTATAACCAATGCATATAATGCACAACAAAACATTTTTAAAACTAGTCAATAGCCAGACCAAAAGAATGCGAAAGTTATGGCATTTCTGATAAGTAAAAAATAGAAAACACCTACATGGACGTACGTTAAGAATCATTAGTGCCTACAAAACTTCAGAACCAGAGTCCAGAAGCTCTAATAAACCATGTAGAATATAATCAATATAGGTCTTCTTGTATTAGGGAGACTTTTGATTTTCTTTAACAGCGGGGTATGTTCCGTTTATTATTGTATCATTTTGGGTTTAATATAATTTACATTTTTCCCAAAATAGAGAGGAATTCAAGTGGTGACAGAACTTTCTATGAGCCTCCAGCAAGATTTGTACTTGCATTATTTTAAAATCAAACATGTTAAATCAAGGCACCACACGACTACTGATGACCTCCGAAGGACCTGTTTGGATAAGCTTATCCAGAAGAACTTCTAGGAGAAGAAAAAAATGAAATGATCTTCTCCATAAGTGAAAATTATCTTATGTACAAAATAATTTGTAGAAATTCTCTCATCTTTAGAGAAACTAGATGACAAGTTTCTACCAACTTAGGGGGAGCCCTAGCAGATATAAAAAAAAGTTGGAAAGTTAAATTATCTCACAATGATAATAACATACATTTCCTTTCATGTTAATGCTGTCAGTCAATTTCTCAATGCACCATGTGATAGTCATTGGTATGTAGTTGTTCAGATCCTGAGATGCATCAAAGGATTACCTGGCAAAGGGCTTATTGATATGAACAAGGCTAACATCATTGTACATACAAATGCAAATTGGGAAAGAGATGCTAGTGATAGAATATCCACGATAGGCTATTGTGTTCTTATTGGTGGGGACTTGATATTGAGGAAAAGTAAGAAGCAAATTTAAGCTGCAAGATCAAGTACAGAAGAAGAGTATTGGGCGGTGGCTAATACAACTTGTGAACTACTGTGGTTAAAGCATATGCTTCAAGAGTTGAAGTTTTGGGAGATGGACTTCATGGCATTTCAAATGCTATCTTTCATTAGAAGACTAAACATATAGATGTTTAGTGAGCTCAAGACTACTTTTGTGAGCTCTAAGGAACAACTTGCTAACATGTTGACAAAGTCCTTATGGTCCTAGGATAACTTATATATGTAAGAAGCTGGATGCATCTGACAAATATGCTCCAGTTTGAAGGGAAGTATTGATTGTTATCAGCTTTTATTTTTCTTATTAGCTTTCCAAATTATCATTAATAGGACAATGATTTGATCCAAAATAATAGGATTAATTATTTTATAGTTTGGTTTATGCTCATTTGTATAAATACACATACATATCCCTATAAAATATAAATGAAGCATTAAGATTCAAGTGGTGCATAAGTTGATTTTTAACTTAAGAGAGAAATTTGATTTATTTTACTTATTTACTTTTTTCTCCTATAAGTGTTTGTCGAGAAGTTTATTCAAACATTACCTTAAAAAAAATCCAATTTATTTGACAAGTCCTATTAGGTGGTACTTAAATTTGAAAATTTCAAATCAAGTCATTATCCATTAGCTCAGTACACAAATTACTTTGCACACAGTGCCTACACAAGAATTTTTTAGATTAATGTATCTCAAAACAAAATTTTCAAACATATAATTCAACTTTTACTGACATTCTTTAGTTTTGCTAATGTTGCTTGAGTTCCTAAAAAGCAAACTGTAACTTACAAAGATAACTTTTTAAAGTTACAACATGTATTATATATGTAAGAAATAAATTAAGCCAAACAATTAGCCAAGGTGAGGATAAGTATATGTTAAGGCTGTACCTTTAACTCTGGTAATTCAATCACACAAGCACACTCCACAACATGCACCCCAACACGTTCTGCAATAAAGAGAGTAACAAACAGAACAACAAAGAATGTATTGAAATGCTGATAGTGTTAAGCATTAAACACTACAAAACACGCTTCCAAGTTAAACAGTCACTTGAAAACACCATTATAGTACATCATGCATGCATTATTTTTCTGAATGTATAAATAAATAGAAAGAAAAATGATAATCGTGAATGCTAAAATCATTGATAGGATGATCTCTTTTGTGGCTCAATAGGTCCTAAGTCCAGATTTGGTCATTTGCACAACCTCTAAAGACTTTTTTTTTAATTCATAAACAAAAAAATACAAGTTCTTTCTAAGGTACAACAAAGCCTCTTTACTACAGCTCTTACTTTTAAGGAGAGAGGCACATCATATGAAACCAATAAGTGTGATTAGGATGGGAGTCAGGACCCACTCAAGGATAGCTTTAAGAAGGCAGAAACATTAACTTTCACTCAAAGGATTTTCTTTGCTAGCCCATAAAATATTAATATTGACAAGTTTACCTAGAAGCTTAATTGCTGCACCTAACGTTCCCCCAGTGGCAATAAGATCATCTATGATTAAGGCTCGTTCTCCAGGTTGTACAGCCCCTACATGCATCTCCATTTTGTCTGTTCCATACTCCAAAGAATACTCTTCTGAGATAACCTCCCCTGTAAAGATAATTGAAACATGACCATTCAAATAAATCAAAACATCTTCTCTGTCATAGAAACTTTAAGAGCATTTAATGACCACATTGAAGAAGTACAAAACTTAGAATTAGAGGAACATACACAACACAGCAATTCAAAGATCTCAAATCATAATTATCAGCTAAGTAGAAAATTCTGCCAGTATTATATGCAATTACTTCAAAAGAGAGATACAAAACATGTATACCAGGCAATTTATTGGGTTTCCTCATGGGGACAAATTTTGCTCCAATAGCTAATGCAATGGGTGGACCAAATATAAAGCCCCTTGCTTCAACTCCTGCATTGGGTCATAGATACAGGTATCAAACACAAATTAGTAACTCATTTTAACGAAAAGTAAAGGAAAATGAACCATCCAGAATGGGAGCAACATTATTGCTGATAGGTATCTAATTATGCTTCCACTATCTTCTGATGTTGGGAGTTTAAAAAAAAAACCCAGTTTAGTAATTTGTATGGAACTCGGTAAATTAATGAATTTTTGCTATTCAAGAGATCATTCCAGTAAATAGTATCGGCATTGTACTTGAAACAGGTCAAGAGAAAGACATAATTATGACTTGTGACCATAGACAAGGAAACAATGCCGCCATCCATCACAAATTGCAGACTAGATTCCTAGAATTGGAAGGAAAAAAAAAAGGCATTTATTCTTATAATATAAAAAGCTGAAGAACATAACAGTAAAACTCTTGTTCACCTAGCACTAAACTCACGGTATAGGATCACGTCCTCGAGTTAATAAAGAACATGACAATGTCATGTCATGTTACGGGAAAGGTGCAGAACTACAATGGTAAGAGGTGTAAGACCCACCGTGATTTACATAGGAAAAGGGCCCATTATGTCTTTTTTCTTTCGTAACATGAAGTCTTAATCCTTAAATCACTATCACACCCTCACTATACCCAATTTTGCAATAAATAAGTTGGCTCCACGAGGCAGATGAAAGATCGTGAGGTGATATAGATACACATAATTCATTTGATGAGAAGTATGCATTAATACATAATTGACGAAGAGCAACAAAGCATGAAATTAAGGATAGAATAGAAGTAGCGAGTGAGTGAGTGAAGTGTGGGAGTGTAGAGTACCTGCGACAACATTGATGTTTTGATCTCTGTACCTCTCAACAAACAAGTCAACGGTGTCTTTGAAAGCCTTTGTATCAAGAAGCAGCGTGGTTATGTCCTGAAACAAAATTCCTGACACAAACAAGGAATGCAACATAACATAAGCACATGGTACAACGAAAACGAGGGCAGGACGTCGTCGGATCAGAGAAGAAGAGAGTAGCGACCTGGCTTAGGAAAGTCGGGGATGACTCGGATCGCAGAGGCGATTCTGGCTAAGCGCGTGTCTTGTTGAGCATTCTTCGAAGCCATTCTTGTAACTTGTCGCGCTGGGCAACCAAACACAAACACAAAGAAAGAAATCTTATTATGTTGGAAGAAAGACGAGAATAATAGTTGCGATTGAAGATTAAAGATTGAAGATTACGCGAAGCAGTGGAACGGAGGGGTGTGGAATTTAGAAAGCGGATCGAAGAAATTGCAATGAGTGGAGGGAATCTGGGACAAGGGAAAGATGGAAGAGTGGCACTCACGCCTGAATTGGAGCAACAAACAACCCGCATTCTCTTCACTTCTCACTTTTCCATTGGAACGCAAAACAATTGGGTAATATTGTAATAATACTCACCAAGGCTTTTATTTTATTTTTTATTCGTTTTTCTATTATTGAAATATAAATAAAATTAAATAATCTGCCAAAGGGCAATTTCGTCCAACCGCAAGTCTGCTACTAGTGTTCCCTTTCCCTTTTGGTTTTTACCACTCACTCCTCCAATTTGCCCTTGATGTGGTGAGGAGAGGTGCATGTTCGGGAAAATGACGTTATTTTATTTAGGATTTTAAAAAAAAATATAGTTTGTTATTTTTAAACTCTCTTTAATTATATTTATTAAAGATGATGCAGCATTTAAATTAATTTAAAATTATTTGAGAAATAATGACAATAAATAAAGTTAAATTAGTTAAAATTTATTTATATTTTTATTTTATTCCACTAAACTTGTGCGTTTTTTTTAGTTTATATCTGAGTCTGAAGACTCCTTTCAAGGAAAAAAAATGAGTCTGAAGAGAGTAGTGCGTTGACCCACCAAAATCCATTAAAAATTCATCTTGATACTCATAAACTCCTGTAATTTTAATTTTAATCAAATAGCCATATGTGATATACTAAGCAAATTCAACTAGCACACAAGAATAAAAAGGAAACATTAAAATGATATTTAAAAATAAAATGACATTTCTTAACACACAGACATTAAATAATAATATTTTAAGAAACCAAATACTTTAACTAATTACAAACACATTCATAAAAACAAATTAATCTAACCACACATTATTAATCCTTAAAAATGTAAAAAAAAAAAAATATATGAATTGATGGGAAAGGGGCCAGCCCAACAATTAACCCACCCCAACTCATCGGATCAAGCGGGTTGATGGGTTAAATTACTTAACATATCCTGTCTTTTTTTATTATTGACTCCTACTTTGTCATTCCTAAAACTAAAAGTCTAATTTTTCTAATTATTTTTTGTTTCTTTCTCCATTCTCGCTAATCACCAAAGCATAGCTACAAATTTCCTTTCCAATCCTCATTTTTATCCTATTAATACAAGCAGCAAAATACTTTTGATAGGAATTTAAGTTATGCCGAGTTCAACACCTATTTTTTACCACTATAATTAGAAGTTTTAGTATATTTGTGATAGGAACTCAATTTAACAATAATGGAAGACAAAACATTTATTTTACCATTATAATCGGGGCTTTTAACTTCACATAAGACTCTGATATATTTTATAACATTCTCTCGTTTAGGATGATTGTAAGATTAATTCTTAATATTTGACTTTGATATACTTAAACTTACTTGCTTTTCCCGAAGGATATATTATGCATGAATCAAACTCATATTTTTCTATAAATACTTAGGCAGCATTTATTTCACGAATATTTTTTTTAGTCTAGAGAAAAATTTATCACACGGTTGTTATAAAATAATTAATCATCTGTATATTTTATTTTTGGAAAATCCACAATCCCACCTTTATTTTTGAAAAAAAAATAGAGTATCGCTGCCATTTTTCTTGTAAGTTTAAATTATAACATAAATAAATTTTATTGAAAATTAAAATTTAAGAATGGATTATAATTTTAAAAAATAGTTTACTACTTTTAAAAAATGCAAAATTTGCGAATTTTGATGAAACTTGATGTGCTGAAATATACACAATGTATGCTCTGTACCAAAAAAAAAAAAAACAAATACACAATCCATGAAGTTGTATCTCTTTGTATTCTGTAAAGTTTTTTTTCTGCATCATGCACAATTGTCACTTTTAACAGTTTAAGTGTATTCTTAAATTAAATATGGATCAAAAAACGTACTACTAACCAGAACTAGAATATTTTAGTTAAGAAAAAAAAGTCAAAAGTACGTACAATGTTCAATGTTTTCTCTTTTGGTGCATGAATATCAAGTGTTCTTTGGTAAACTAATTTTGGTTCTTATCTAGAAACCATAGAAAAATGTTTTGACAAGTGCACGTGTGAATTTGAATGCTTCGCGTTGCTTGCTCAATCCAATAGTTTATACTCCTGGTCTAGATATTTGTCTAAACGAAGGACTTCAAAAGCAGTGGTTGTTCCTTGTTACCCAATTGGTTAATCGGCCTTGTACTGACACTAACACGCACGCGGTTCAAAAGTCAAATTAAATGACAAAACTCTCGTCCAAAAAAAAATTTGAGCTTCTTCACTTGCGTCCTACCTCCAAAAATTCTGTCATCAAGTAGTAATAATAAGATTAAATTTTCATCCACGTGAAAATTAACATTCAATGGTAAGAAAAAATAATCAATGACACAAATTCTAATAACATTAATCACAAACATCTTCCTTTCCTTTCTGCTTACTAAAACAAGTCAACATGATGAATAATGAAAAGCATTTTTACAGTATTTTTCCACATATGTTTTTAAAATTTTATGTGTAAGCTATTTAATTCTGGTAATGAAAATTGACTTAGTTTAGATTGACTTTACTTGAATCATTGGGTTGAGATTAAACAATTATAACTTATAAGTTCATGTTGGAGTAATGTGAGGTGAAACTTCATATTAAATAGAACTAAAAAAATTAAACATCATATAAGTGAATAGTAAATTTATAGACCTGAGTCTTAAAGTTTTGGGTTAAAGTATGATATTAAGTTTTCTTACGTGGTTGCTCATTGATGTAAATCTTTCCCATATTTATTCCTCTCAATTCCCTAACAATTGATATCAGAGTCGATAGTTTGAATTGATGACCTTATATCGAAAATCTTCCTAACAGTGAATGCACAAACATATACATATTGATCAATCAAGAAGAAATGTGTAGGTACCTCTTGAAAAGAATACCACAAATCCTCATAACACTCTTTAGATGGACTCTATACCACTAGTTGACAAAACCACCAAACCATTGGAACACGGTAACATGTTAAAAGATACATTGTGTTTTGTGACTTGTGAAACAAGCAAAATAATGTGTTCATACACTTTAGTACTTGAGTATAGAGTTGACAAAACTAAGTACATAGATGTGTGACCTTAAGGACTAATCAGAAAGAAACATACATGAAATTTTTTATTGAAAGACACACAATTTAAATAGAGGAGGGGATAATGCCCTCCTTAAATTCATGGTTAGACAGAATTAAAAATATTTATACAAAGTTTTTAAACTTAGGATCTTTCATTCTTTCTTTTTGGCATTCCCCAACATGAAATGTGTAAATTTTATGATAAAGGATAAGGAATAACTATCTATCATAGTTTAAAATGTGAAAATTTTCATTTAAAAGGTCCAAACTGATTTTCAAAATCACTAAAAACTTAGGATTTGTTTTTATGTTTAGCATATCCCTTGATTGAAAATAAATTTTTGTTTTGAGAGAATTCCACTATGTATTTTGAAGTTTGAGATTCATGTTCAAACTAAATTTCATGAGTCATTATTTTGTTTTTCATAATATCTATTTTTGAAACAATTTTATTGAAGGCATGATGAAACATTGAATATAAATACATCTTTTAACAAAAATTTAAAACGTAATTCGCCACGTTATAAGAACTTGTCGCGAATGCTAGATTCAACACTTATTGTTGAGGCATCATTTTACTTTAAAACTCCCATTCAATTATTACCCAAACAAACCTTCAGTTGAGTTAGCTGAACTAAGTTTGAATTGTGTGTATGTAGCTCAAAACTACGAGCAATGTACGTGGAGCGATGGAGCTGGACGAATCCGAACTCGGTTCGGGAGGTACGATAGCCACAAGTTCAAATGATCCTGGGCTCCTTGTGCTGAGAAATTAATTCTGCTGCATATATTCTTGAACCTTCTTTGAACAGCTATAATGTGCTCCACAGCCTCCACTTGTCTGAATGGCGTGAAAAAATAGAATTGAAAATTAGTGGTAACATCCCACTCCACTTGTTTTCCCCACCACAACAACAACAAAGAAAACCTCGTAACAAACCAAATGGCGGTGCCCCAATTATCTTCTCATTTTTTTTTTTTAATTTAATTCCCTCGGTAATTTGCATTGCATAGTGGATAGTGCATACACACCCTGAATGATGCATGAATGACTCACTTTCGTCGTTGTTCAACTATTCGATTTCAAGTCACACCCTAAGATATTGACCGAGAAAAGTCGTTGGTGGCTTGCTACTTACACTTGCCTACCGGCTGCTGTGGACGAACTCTATTTAAGTTTTTTTATTTATTAAAAAAATAGAAAAATTGTTCTTTTACTTTTTTGCGGATTTTGACTTTTTGAACTTGGATTGGAACTGTTCACTTGGTCTTGTTTTTTATTTCTCTTTTTGCTAAAAATAAATAAATACTCGCAGTTAGTAGCAATTAATTTGACCGACTTAGAGGTCCACTAGCCACCAAGAAAACTATTCTCATGACTAATTAAAACACGTGCTCCACTCTTTTTCCACCTGTATTATAGTATTACACTTCGTTGCGCCTACTTTTCTCAGCAATTGTCACGCAACTTCCCTCATTTCCTCACCCTCCTTATATAAATCCCCTTCAACCCCATTCTTCACTCTCACTCAAAATTAACCACAAGCATAAGCACAAGCACAAGCACAAGCACTTCTCTAATTCCCTTTCACACTCTATTACAGATTTCACAAGTGCTTACACTTCAAATGGCTTTGGAAGCTCTTCAATCACCCACCACAGCCACTCCATCGTTTAGTCCCTTTGAAGAAACCAGTCTCAGTTACTTAGAGACACCGTGGACGAAAGGAAAGCGTTCTAAGCGTAGCCGCACGGAGCAACAACTGCAACACCCTTCATGCACCGAGGAAGAGTACCTCGCTCTTTGTCTCATCATGCTCGCTCGCGGCGGCGCCGGCAGTGTCTCCACCGCCAAACCCGCTGTCTCCGACAACAATTCTGCGCCGCTATCCGCCGCCAAACTGAGCTACAAATGTTCGGTTTGCAACAAAGCCTTCTCCTCTTACCAAGCACTCGGAGGACACAAGGCCAGCCACCGGAAGCTCGCCGGAGAAAACCACCCGACCTCCTCCGCCGTGACGACGAGTTCGGCGTCGAACGGTGGTGGTAGGACCCACGAGTGCTCCATCTGCCACAAGACGTTTTCGACAGGACAGGCCTTGGGAGGACACAAACGTTGTCACTACGAAGGCGGTAACAGCGCCGTAACCGCCTCTGAGGGAGTGGGGTCCACTCACACAGGAAGCCACCGCGATTTCGATCTCAACCTCCCGGCTTTTCCGGACTTCTCAGCAAGGTTCTTCGTCGATGACGAGGTTACCAGTCCTCATCCATCCAAGAAGTCCCGTTTCAATTTGACCATACCCAAGATTGAAATCCCTCAATACTGATCCATAGATCCAAAAAAATTATTCAGTGTTTTTTTATATATTTTTTTAAGTTATTTGGGATTAATTTGTTCTTGTACATATATAGTACTTGGGCCTTATTCGCTAGTTTTAGCTTTTAGATTGTAGTATACTTTTGACAGTGGTGATTCAATTCAATTCATTTATTTTTATTTGTAAGAATGAAATCGATGCCTCTCACTTTGCCTTTTATCATCATAGCGTAGTAGTATGATTGATCCAGAAGAATATGCCTCGGAATGGAATAGACATCATGAAACAGCAGAACCGCGTGAACGGTGCGGCAAGTTTGTTTTAGTTCAGTTGAGGCCACTTGCGCGTGTTTTTTTTTCTTTTCTTTTCTGTTGGGTGTGTGACCGTTTTTACTGTTGGTGATCCACGATTCTAATTTTTTGAATTTTCCTTTTAAGAAAATAAATGAACATTTTTTTTTATAATTTTGATGATTAAGATTGTGAGTGAATAGTGATTAAATGAGCAATTGGTAGCTGGCCTGGGTGGATGGATGACATGGGATGAACACACCGGATGTTTCGTGTTTGATGTGCGGATAAGAACGAGGCATTGGCCTTTTACACGCTGTGATGATAACGACACGTGAATTACTTATCCTTACATTGTAATGGTTTTATAGGATTTTTTAAGAAAGCAACGTAGCATTCCTATTGTGTTCGATTGGTCTTGTGACGCGTTATTGAATGGTCCTACGATCGCTGAATGCCAAAGTTGGTGTGATACGTTTTACAGTAGCATGAACAGAAATGAGTGTTGAAGCTTCCTTTAATTTGCAGGAGTAAGAAGTAGTAAACTTGCCGTGTGATTCGTTTTATTGTACGTGTCAATTAGTATTTTACCATACTTATCTTTTAAGATGGAGTTCACACTCGCAATTCACAATTGTCATGCGGCAATTACACGCGGTATCCCAAAATTAGAATTAGTAAAAGAAAGTTCGTCTTTTAGTTGGGCAAGGAGGTGCCCAATTTTATACCAAACTCTGGTGGAGTACTCGAAGATTCGCGTTAAATGAACCATATTCCATTTTGGATTTTTGGTTTTCTAGTTTCAACTCTATGGATATATGCCTTCTCCCTTTGCGTCTTCATTAGAGAAAAAAAGTCCACCAAGAGACCCATTATCAGTGTTCATACGGGAAATTTGGAATGTCAATCTTTTTGGCAATCAACTAACTCGTGCATAACGCGTTTTTTTTTTTCCAATTATGGTTCACACACTTCACACGTTAGACAGCTTTTACTTCTCTTGACTTGAGTGATCATTGCGTTTGTTCTAGACTCAGATATTTTGTAGGTTTAATTATATTTTTTATTTCTAATTTTTTAATTTTGCAGAATTTTATTTTAACTTTTTAATTTGACATATTTTAATCTAGTTTTTAAAATATTTATAAATTTTATCTCAATCATTTTTTCATTAATAAGTATAAAAATGGGTAAAATTTACCAAAAAAATAATAAAATTGAGGTAAAAAGGATAATTGTGTTAGAAGTAGAATGATAAACGATAAAATTTAAATTTTTTAAAAAAATTAGAATAAAATGCGTCAAATTAATTTGTAGGATAAAATTTATCAAAATTAAAAAGTTAGTAATAAAAAATTACAATTAAGCCTAAAATTTATATATTTTTATTAAATTTAAATACATGATTTTACAAGCCCATAAAAGCAGTCTTACTGTCATTTAGATTTAGTGATGTATTATCATATATACGTAATTTAATGAATTTGATATCTTTTTTACAGCAATGAATTTGATATTTGAGCGGTCTTTTTCACGAATGCTAATATATAACACATTATTGACCGTTTATCAGAAGAAGAAAAAAACCTATTATTGATTGATGGTGCATTTTTTATATCCCAATATTAAAATTAAACTATAATTGTAAATAAATTTTATTTTAAAGAGTAAATTTAGATTAAGAGCAAATTATTCAAACAAGGCTCGCGTTCAAAATGTGTATAGATATTTATATGGCTCTGAGTTATTAATGAATGATCATTGTTCGATGCCATAGTTAACTAATTCTAATTGACAACTCATTCGAAGATATTCGATAATGTTATGCGTTAACTTATTTTAGAATAATACATCGTTATGATTGACAACTTCGTATTTCTAATTGAGAATCTTCATCTTACATATACTTATTAATATTTTTATGAAGTATTATTTTTCGATAGATAAAGAATAAGAAATCAGCCATGTAATTTGATTTTGCTGGGTAGGTCTAGCACCTAACTTGCAATTAGATTGTTTTTAAGACAAAACTTGGATCAAATTTCTTAAATCACCCATTCAATTTTAAAATCGAACAATGACATGCATGTTGGTATTTTTCTAATGTTAAACAATCTCCATCAGAAACATATGATTTTTTTTTATAAAAAATGTGAAAATTTAAAAATATTTACATGTTACGAATTCAACTTAAATTAGAATAATGAGCCACTAAACCTAATAAATATTAAGTTAGTTTAAATCATAAAAAATTACCATCACCAACACCGGTGACTGAAACATTAACATATATTTAACCAAGAAATAATTAAATAAGATGTATGAATATTATAAACTCTTTAATATTGTATTAAAAAACTAACATATAATATTTGTGAGGATGGATCCAACGGGCCAAGGGGTTTTGACCCCTCCTCCGTTAAGATCCTTTGTGTACATATACCAAGAAAATAAAATTTAAATTAAAAAATATTAATAGTGGAAAATATAAGAAAATTAAATTTTTGAGTTGATATTTGTTTAAATTTTTTTAGTAGTATATCATATTTCTAATTTTATTCATAAAATTAATAATAAATATTTTTAAAAATTATTATTTATTAAAATTAAATATTTAAATAATTATGTAAAAAAATATTCTAATAATCCTTTAATACACTCATGGATTGGTCTTTGAGTATTGAAGAATAGCAAGTTATACCCCAAATGGGAATAAAGTTATACATCATATTATTACTATAAAAAAATTATAATATTGATTTAGTAGTGACGGTAGAATAAGCACGAAAAATAGTAGGTTTGATTCTTCTTCATTAATAAAAAATTATCGATTAATGATTAATATTTATTTTGATAAAATAAAATAAAAAGACTAGCAAACAAATCAAAATAGAAGAATAAGTTAAATGATTTTTAGCCCCAAAAAAGAAGAGGAAAATAAAAAAAGACATGAAAAATAATCAAAAGAAATCTCAAATCCAATAATATTTATAAAAGTTTAATTTTTAACCGTCTCAAATTTAATAACCAACCTAGCAATCTACTTCAAATATATATCATTTCCGTCCATTTCACACAGATCAAGCTATATACTATTTTAAAATGAAAAATTAATAATCAAATTTTAAAAAATTGATCTAAGTTAATTTACCCTTAATTTTGAACGTCCAATTGCAAATGCTATGTTGGACCATGGATGGGAAGATTTAAAGCCTAATGAATTAATTGGCTGAATGCTCGTTTTAGCTACGGGAAATCATTTCAACTGCCATGGACTTTGCAGCTTCTTAGAATCTTGTTCTTTCCACTTTCCCAGTTGCCAAAGGTGGCACCCTTAGACACAAGTAACACTTACTATTATAGTAAGATTAAATGCACTTGCTTTAAACGCGCGTAATTTTTTTTTTATTATACTAGTACTAGTACTAATTATTGTATATTTTTCACACAAATAAAAATACTTATCGTTTGAAATCCATGCTTAACAAAGTAATTAAGTATATAAAGGAATTTATCTCAATAGATAAAATAATGTGCATGAGTGTTATAAATTGTTTGGTATATAAAGTAAGATACGTATTGCGGTTTAATGAGATTAGACATAGAAGTACAACACCGGAAATTCGCGAGTCCTGCTTTGCATAATTGCATCATAGTAAGTGCAATGCTACAACGAACATGATTCCTTGTCTTCTGGAACCTACATAACCGGGATCCATTCAATGAAACAGTCAGTTCTTAATGTGTAATTCCTCCCGAACCCTGGTGTTTTATTTGATATATATATATATACTGCATCATGGTTTAACATCTCTGGAGACAGGAGCATAATGTTTGCACGGTTTAATTTATCAGAAACAGGGCAAATGGTAAAACGTGAGGTCAAAGGTATAATAAATAAATGATCGGCAAAGCATGGTTCTTATGAACGCATCTTGTATTATTAATTACTTTGAAAATGATCGGCAAAACATGTTTCTTATAGTTTTTTTTCTTCATTAGAACAATCAATTGGTTGGGAGAATTTTTTAAAAATAAGATTTATATTTTTCACAAGAAATTATTTCTTAACAATAAAAATAATATTTATCTGAAACATAATAACGTCATAATTAAATTATAATTAAATAAAAAAATATAAAAATGAGTTTTTTGAATTTTTTTAGAAATTCTTATTATTGAAATATAATTATATATGAATATTTTATAATAACATGACAATGTAAAAATTATAAAAAATAATCTAAAAAAAAAAAATAACTTAAAAAGCTTAATTAACTTTTTTTTATTAAAGATACTCTAAAATAAGCTCATTGGGCAACCTACCTCAGAATATTTTTACACACTTATAAGAGGGAAAAAACACTTGTGATTTTGTAGCCACATGGCCTTTAGCAAATGCAGCACCTCACATTGTTTTTAGCACTAAATTGATGTGAAGATGTCGTGACTTGTGACGTTGAAAGTTAATTGTTGGCATTTAGCCAGTCTCTGCCGCCATCACTAGACACGTGACACTTACAGAAGATTTTTAACATAAAAATAAAATACTGTAGATGCTTGTTGCACGCTTAAATGTTCACATCATTTTTATGCGGTAGATGATTATCTCAATTATTATTCTTTAAAAGGATTATTATCTCAATTACTATTAAACAATGAGTTTAATTTAAATGCGCAAACGGTTTAATTAGAGGGCTGTCACACAAAAAATTACTTATTCTACTATTACTATATGAGGTAAGGTTGTTACTTAATTTTAAAAAGGTTTAATACTTAATTAGTTACTATATTTATCTGAACTTTAATGTTTTTACTTAATTTATGTTTCACAAAATTAATTAAATAGTTAGTTAAAAAAATAACTTATTAAATTATAAGTATTTTGTAAAATTAGTTGTTAAAATAATTAAAAAGTATGAAATGTTGAAAAATAATAAAATAATAATTTATTTAAAAAAGTTAAGTAAAAAATCTGATAAATATATTAAAACAAAAAAATAAAAAACTAAAAATTATAAACTAATATTTAAAAAACAGTAAAAACTATTAAAAAAATTATTTATCCAACAATAAAAAAGTTTTTTAACTTAAAAAAATTAAAAACTAACTATAATATCGTTTCTAACTTAACCTTAATACATTAAAAATTGTAAATTGTAGTGCCTCAATAAGTGAATTAACCTGTTATGATCCCGGTTGTTAGTTGTCACAAAATTTTAACCCGAGCCACCAGGCCATCAAACGTGCACCCACTGCTTTCAAACAATTTGAGGGACTGCAAATTTTTCCTTCTCACGGGAACTACCAAATTTCTCACCCCATCCTCCATGAGACATTCGACCCCAACAACACCTATATATATATATATATATATATATATATATATATATATATATATATATATATATATATATATATATATATATATATATATATATATATATCATACACTTCTTTCACTCCTCATCCAATTCACTCAATTCTTGTTCCTTCTAAGTGTTGGACTTTAGACTTTAGAGAGAAGATGGAGAAGGAAATTGAATTGGTGTTTTTTTGTGGAACGATACGGGTGAAAAGAGAGAAAAAAAAAAGGTTAAATTAGTTTTTCTTACATCTAATTTATTTTAAAAATTTAATTTGGTCCTTTAATTTTTTTGAAAATTTAAATAGAAGGATTAAATTGAATTAATTTTTAAAATTAAATAAAAAGAAATTCAAAGATTAAATAAAACATAAATAATAGAAAAAAGAATATAATTTAACCCAAAAAAAAATGCCACGGCCCATTCCATTAGACTTTGTTTTAGGGAGGAGAGATGGAGATATAGCCCAACAATTACTTTGTCCTTGCAATAGGATATGGGCCAAAGGGTACATACTAGCCCAAAGACTAGCTGAACGTCCACCACAATTGGGCTGGAGAAATAGAATTTTAAAAAGCCGAAATGGCTGGTACAAGAAAGGAAGGGAAATGGTAGGCAATTGCTTCCTGCACTTCCAATATGGGAAATGGAAAGTGCAGAAAAAAACATCCAAAATTTTATTGCAAACTTACATGAGCTAGTTCAACAGGAGTAAGAGAGAGAGAAAAAAAAAACAACAACAAAAGACAAGACAAATACTAACCTTTCCATTTTAAGCCTTAAATTAATTAAAACTAGTTACCAATATTTAGTCTAATTAATTTAATTAATAATATACTTTTTTTACAATAGTAGTAGCAACATTTTAACTTAGTACTTTGTGCAAAATAGCCTAATTTATTATTATTAGACTAATCCTAGTGGATTATTTAGATAATCATTTTTAGCATGCATCGTAGCACATTTTAATTTTTTTATATTAAAACATCACTAAAATCTTAAGTTAGAGTTCAATAATAAATTTAGTAATGTTAATTAATTTTTCTCCCAAATTTTTTTAAAATAAATGACACGTTTTGATTTATTAAAAAAATATGATAGTAAATAGAATAAACATATTTGTTATACACTTAATATGAAAAATGATTATGTGACAACACAAATTAAATAGATATGAGTATAACAAAAACTTAACTTTTTATCACTAAAGAACTTATGGAACAAATTTCTGTCCAAAATACAAAATATAATCAGTTTTAATCTCTATATTTAAAAAAATGATTTTGGTTCACATTTTTTTTATAATTGATATTTTTTTATGACAATGATCAAAATTATATTTTTAAAAAAATAGTAAATAAAACTAATTTTAACCAAAAAAAATTAAGAAACATAAAACACATCTTAACCTTCTATTAGTATTTATTATTATCTTCTCACATCTTAACCTTGTTTTTATTATTATCATTAAATTTTTTTTATATAAAGTATTTATCATTTTTCCTTTTCTTGTCTCTCAAAAGAGTGTATATTCAGTAAATTAAAGATATATTTAATAATCTTCTAATAAGATTTGATTATATTATTTGTTAATTGTAGGAATCTTAATAAATTTAAAATATTACCGCCCAATGGAAATAAGTTTACAGGATAAGAAAAAAAAAAGTTTGGTAACATTCGTCAGTTATTTATTGATGCGCTCTTGGTCTTCCTCTAACATTCTCCCCAACTCTCTTCCTCGCTCTAAGTTCTTCGGCCGTAGCGACCTCATCATGTTTTTAAAGAAAAACTTGGAGAGGATCAAGGTTCATCATATCATCTGTTCTTCTAGACTTTCACTTTATATATATATGTTAACAGGAAGATGAAGTTCTTATGTAGTAATAATCTTACGGGAAAAAAATCCATTTTTAGTTAAGAAAACAATATAATAATTGTTGAGATGCATGATCTTATAATAAGGAGTGTTCATGAATTGTATTAGACCAATTTTTTAAAAATTATCTGATTCAATCATTTGTTAATTCATTATCCAATCTATTTGATTTATTATTTAAACTTGATCCAACCAAATTTAACACAGTTTGAGTTTGAATTAGATCATTTTTATAAATAAGTATAAAGTATGTGATATTTTTATAAAAAAAAAGAGTGGTATAATAAATTTATAAATAAAAATATATACTTATATATAGTTTAGTTTGCACTAAATTCATGGCGTGTTTGCTTTCCTTTTAAATACATACTTATTCAAATATTTTCGTCTAAAACAATAAAAAGGATGGAAACTACAAAGGGAATGGTCTAAACTAACGTGGATCATATTGTTTTAACTTTTAACATATATCCAAACATGCGGCGAGTCGTTAGTTCTTAAAATCAAATCCAATTGATTCAATAAATAAATCCCTTGCTTTCCAAGATTACTGGCCTGATTCAGGGATGGAGCAAAAAGTCTTTATCTTATGCAGGTAAGTTAGAGTTGATCAGAGCGATTATTCAAGGAATTATGAATTTCTGGATGGGGATTTTTCTTTTGCCGCAATCTGTTTTGGATCGGATCAACGCTTCGTGCTGTAATTTTCTGTGGGACAAAGCGGATATTGATAAACACAAGTCCTTGGTTGCTTGGTCAGTAGTTTGTTCTCTGAAAAAAGAAGGGGGTTTAGGCCTTTTTAATCTCAACATTGCGCTTCTTTCCCGTATCCTGTGGGACTTTCATTATAAGAAAGATTTTCTATGGGTTCGGTGGGTTCACCATTACTATTTCAGAGGGAGCGATGTGTGGAATTACAATTCTTCTTCATCAGATTTAGTTTTGATAAAGAAAATCATTCAAATAAGGGACTTTATTATCTCTAAAGAGCTAAGTACGGAAGAGGCAAAAAAGAGGATTCAATCTTGGAGCACCAATCAACAATTGCTTGTTGACAAAGTCTATGAATACATTAGAGGTGTCAAGCCTACTGTTAGTTGGTGTTCTGTTATATGAAACCCAGCAATCCCCCCTAAGATGTCTTTCATTTTGTGGCTTGCTAAAAGGAATCGGCTGCTTACTCTTGACAAAGTTGTTTTTTTGAACAACGGTTCCCTCTGCCCTTTATGTTCAAATGAGTCTGAGTCAAATGCTCATTTGTTCTTTTCTTGCAGGAAATCTCTCCAAATTTGGACTCACATTCGTGATTTGGCTCCTTTCCACAAGCGTTTCACTTCTTTACAGCGCATTACTGACTCTTTAATTAGGGGCAGATCCACGTCAGGTGTTCAAGGAAAATTACGCTATAGCAATTACAGTCTACTGCATTTGGTTGTCTAGGAACAAGCTGATTTTTGAAGATTATCAATTTTCTGTCATAGAGGTTATTAGCAAGATTAAGTTTTAGACAAGCGCACCTGTTGCATTTATTTTAGCATCTTGATATATGTCTTCTTGTATTAGGGAAACTTTTGATTTTCTTTAACTGCGGGGTATGTCCCGTTTATTATTGTATTATTTTGGGTTTAATATAATTTACATTTTTTCCAAAAAAAAAATATAAGTTTTGTGATAATTTCATAAATATATATAAAAATGTAAACCTTATAATGATAACAAAAAATATACTTATGTATAATTTTGATTTGAACTGAGTTGAATCTGTTCTCAAAATCAAATATAAATCTGATTCAATCTTATAAAAAACAATTTACAGGTTTTTGTTTTGCTTTTTTTTTTTCATTTTTAGATTAAATTTTCAGTTTATAAACATCCCTATTAAAATTTGATGACATTACGAGAGTTTTGTCCCATATTCCACCCATAAACCAATGTTGTTTCTCCAATGAACCTCACCATTTTAAATTTTTAATCATAAAAACATCTTAAAGGTCGTAAGAATAGCTCAAATTTTCATTTGATGTCAGAAATTTTGATTTAATATACACGAGTAGATTGGAACGATTTAATATACACGATTTAGTGGGATTATTACACTCTTTTTGAGTCGTAGGAAGAAAACAAGAAAAGGCGCACACATTCAGAAAAAAGTAAAGGATAAGAAGCATTACTTTAACGTTACGCCGCATGTCTCAGAATATTTGAGGAATCTACACGAAATGAGGTAAAAAAATGGTGGGAGCTAGCAATTTGAACCATAGGATTATGCAGCAGAGCAAATCCACGTCATCAAAATACAATACAGATGGTGCGATGCACCTAGAGCATCTCCAAATAGTTTTTTATTCATTATTTTTTTTGTTCCAGCAGTAATTTTTTTATTCCCACGGTATCATGTTCTTTTTAAGAAATCCATCCATAGTTTTATTTTAATGCCAAAAAATCATAATAAACTTCAAAAAAATCATACATTTATATTTTTTTATTGTAACTTAATTATTATTCAAATAAAATTATTAATTCATTTTTTAGTTTTTACGTATATAAATAATAAATGAGTAATTGAAGAAAATATTAAATATCAGTTAAAAAATAATAAAAATTACATAACATTGAAAAAGAAAATGCGTAACAATAAAAATTACATGACATTTTTTTTTAACTTTTATGAATTTTGGGATTAATTGTGGTTGTTCTTTATTCATTTGATTTTTGTTCATTGTTCTTCCCTTGGGATAATTGTTTTTCCTTTGATGCGTACGTGCGTTATATCTGTTACGTGTGAAGAATTTTTTTTTTGAATGTTAAGATATCGTTCCTTACATAAGAAACAATCTTGAAAAGCAAAGGAACACACCTGCCACTTGGATTTACTGTAGTGACAAAAAAAAATTTAAAAATGATTTCTTCACGCACTAAGCACATGGAAAGAAACTATGATCGAAAATGCTCTAAGGTTAGGCATGACAACGGGTCCGAACCCGTGGGGCCCGTCCCGAACCCGCCCCGATTTTAACAGGGAAAATCCGAGTTGACCGGGGTCGGGATCGGGGGAAAATCCCCGATAGCCAAATTCGGATTCGGGGTCGAGGATGGGATTCTCAATACCCGCCCCGAACCCGTCCCTAAACTCGCCCCGTTAATCATTAATACATATAACACATTGAAATATGAAACTATTAGATTGAATTTTATGTTAATGTTGGATTAAATTTTATGTTTTATTTAAAATTATATTTTTTATTTTATGAAAAATTATATTTTTTAATAAAATTTTATAAAACTATCGAGGACGGGACGGGGAAAACCCCACCCCATCGGGGACGGGGGTGGAGTGTAAATATACACCCCGTCGATTTTTGGGGCGGGGGCGAGAAAGAAAATGGGGAGTCAGGGACGGGGTGGGATAAACAAAACCCGACCCCGCCCTGTTGCCATGTCTAAGGCATGAGTTTCCTCCACTAGAAGTGGGTTCCACGCCTAAAGCCACCATATTAACATAGGAATTGTACTTTGGCAAGAAATAAAAAAAAAAAAACAATGTAAAGGAAAAATAAAAAGACACATTTTCTTTTGACAAGTATAAATCTTCTATTACCTGCTTGTTTACATTTTTGTGAGATGTTGCCGAGAACAAGATGACACTTGGAACAAATTAGTGTTGGAAGAACAACTTCTTAAAAAAAAAAAAATATGAAGAGAAGGTTACAAAGCATCTTTAAAAGTGCAAGTGTGTAACTCATCATAATTTTAGTTTACTTGTTAACTCATATTTATGGTGTAGGTCTGCCAGAAGCCTTTACTTTTGCAATTCGCATTTCCCAATCCACCAGTAAATCTATTGCTTAGGAGTTACCCTTCTTGGCTTCTTATTAAAAAAAAAAACATAAATTCATGGGGAAAATGAATGTTTATATTGCACATGAACTTTTTGGATAGTTTCTATGGGTACATACCAATCCCCTTTATGATTAGAAACACAAGGAAAAAGAACCAGATACCTTACTAACCGCGCCATAATTACACAATTTATGAGCTAACAAATACAAAAGATTCAACTAAAATATAACATGCTACACGGTTTATATACATCCTTTGGAAATTTTAAAATAACAATAAGAAAAAAGAAAAACAAAGGGCATATATAAACAAACTTGCATTTTAAAACATCAACTTCCAATCCTGACTCTTTGCATATGATCAATCATCATACAGGTATGTATTGAATGCATGGCCAAAATAAGCACACCTATTAGCACACTACATCATACCTTACGATACGTTAGCAATGAAAGTCATCTTGGTCATAGATACAGTTGTATGCTTGTTACCGTTAATGTTGAGCTTCAGGTAACCATTTTATTTGTGAAAGATGTGTTCTCAGGCTACACTCTCTAACCTGCTCGTTTAAAGATCTTGTTAATAACCTTGCAGCCATACATTTGAGTAAAGGATTAACAAATCATTCAACTTCATGCTATGATCATCTGATGAAAATTGCAAAAATACTTTAAGCTTCACTAGCTCTTTTTCGGATACAAAATTTACCTGCATGGCTGTAATCATTGATAAAAGGTCTCTGCATTCATCAAGCAAAACATGCTCCTTTGTACTCAAGTTAGCAATTTCAACTACCAACGAGTTTACATGTCCAACCTATCAATTGCAAAATGCTCTTCAGAAATTTTGGCACGGCAATGGAACCGTACTAAAAGTCATCACGCTCAAGGCATAACAGTGACCAATATCTAGCACTTTTGATGGCAAGTACTAAAAAACGTTCTTTTAACTAAAGTTTAGCAAGATAACGCATACATATGAAACTTGGCTTAGGATTTTGAAACCAAGACTAATCATAAGTCATAACTCTTACATGAGTTGAAAAAATGATCTCAGTAACTCACAAGTCACTCATAATTCATAGATGTAATTAATGCAAAACAGAGAACAGGGCTGAGCTTCAGTGGGGGAGGGGGTAAATGAAGTTGACAGAAGTGTGTAGTAAATACAATTTAGCATGGGTAGGTAATGGAGGGAATTACAGGTGGTAGAATGAAGTTTACAAATAATAAAAATGCATAAACAAAAGAAAAATCAGAAGCTGGAACTATATAGATAGTATTTGATCGCGTTAAATATTTTATCTGGAAAGATAATATTATCAAAATGGGGAAGATGAAGTTTGAAGTACATGGTTTGTACTGGCACTGCTCATTGTTGCGGTTAATGTTAAGGCTTATGTACTCAAATACTACAAACAAGGGACATTTTCTCTTTCGTTTTCTTGTGTCTTTGCAATGCTAGACGTATGGAGTTATGGTGTATCTTTTTCTTCCACCTCTATCTAAATACCATATTAGGCATCTGACTAATTTAATTTAGGTCGCGTTTGATAATCTTTTTGCTTAAATTTTTAAAGTAACTGCATGTCTAAGGTCTCAAATTTGAAATCTTGTAGACTTGTGTACAAGTATAACAGACAGTTTACTACCATAATCCGAAATTCAGAATGACTCATTATTAAAAAAATAGTAAGTTAAATAAAACTTATATTGACCCAGAAATTTCAAATGATAATTGATAGATATCTAAGATCCTTATGAGTACGGTAAAAGGAACATGTACCTTTGGAAACAATAGGCATATGGAGGATGCCATAGCCTTCATTACATCCACCGCTGAACAAACAGCATCCTTCACTTTCAGTACATCTGCCTGACAGAGAATTTTTATATTATTCCCAAAACATGCTGATATAGTAATATCAACTAAATCATTATGACACTACCTATCATGAAAGGAATAGACGAATAAACAAGAAGCAAAGGTAAATACCTTGGCCCCATCAACAACAGGAAGGCGGAGAGTACTAGCCTTTAGTGCTTCAATAGCTCCCGAAAGTGAATTTGTGTAAACTCGATCCAAATTAGCCCAATCTTCCAAATACATCATCTACAGTAAAAAGTTTCCTTTAACACTTAGGACATGAAAGTTAAACAAGAATCCAATTAGCCCTACGGCCTATGTTGAAGAGAATCAAATTAAAATCCAATCAAACTAAAAATATAGAACAATTTGAGCACAAGGTAAAGGTAGATCTTACTTGGTCCTTGAGGATGAAAATTAGCTTCAACTTATGCTTCAGCAATTGTAACTCTCTCCTTTTAGCACTCACAGATTCTCGTAGTTTAGTGGTAGATGCCCAAGCATCATAGAGACAATTCTAATAAAAGGAGAGAAGAAATAATTTGTAAGAAATAATTAATACTCCAATAATTGAGATTGTTCACCCCAAATAATTCAATACGAACTCAAGAAACCCGGTGATGGTGAGCTTCTACAATGCATGACCTAGATTGGTCATGCATATTTAAGAGCCTGTTCTTTGGGATTATAAGGTAGACTTAGTGGTAAAAGCTGAAGGAGAAAGAAATTGTGAATTCGAATCCTCTCACAGACAAGAAAAAACTAATTAGTAACTAACATTTATCAATTGAAAAAAAAAAAGCGTCCTTCAAATGTCACTCACTGGAAAGTTCTAAAGCTCAGTATGAACTCAAAAGATCATAGTTAACTTGTACAATGCAAGATCTAACTGACCTCAGAGCTGATCATGCCTAAGGTAATAGATAATTGTCACTTGGCAAAGAATCCTATTAGTTTAATCTAAGTCACTTTCTATTGATACTAACACTAATACAAATTGAAATAAAATTATACCTGAGCATTGGATTTCTGCACAGAGAGGTCAGAATCTGCTCGGGCGTTGACAAAACGCCATTGCAAGAGGCGGTTATAGAGAAGCCTCAGCGAATGCGCCTCGAAAATTCGGTTTTCTCCGACCCTCCCTCTCTTAACATCAATGGCAAAGGTCAAAATAGAAGACTCGTTGATGCTGCTGAAACCATTAGGGGAAGCTCCGTTTCTGAGCCTCAAGGGACTCACACCTCGGGAAGATGAAGGTACCTTGTTGGGTGAAGCGGGACGAATATAAGAAACTTGGCCTCTGCTATTCACAACTCCTAGTGGAGACGATGCACCATTCAACACTGACTTTCTCGGCGCGAGGAGTTTGGGAGCAGGGACAGCAACGTTTGTGGTTGTTGGTTTGGCTTTGTTGACGGTGATCCGGAACGACTCGCCCTGAAACGACACGGATAAGCTCCTCGTTGTTGTCGAAGTCAGAAGCATTTTCCCAGACGACGACGCTGTCGTTCCGGGTCGTCTCCGCTCGAGCGACTGTGACCGTTTGGACGTGAAAGGCGAAGGTGAGCGAGGAGATGATGATGATGAGGTGTAACGAGACGTGACTTTTTTGGGCGTGGAAATTGCAGCTTCTACCATTGTGGTTGTGTCATCAAGTGTTGGAATGGAACTCAAAGTAATGTTGAGTTGCTGCGGCAAAAGGAAAAAGGAGTGAATTCAAAATGAAGAAAATGCTAAATGGGAAGGAAGGATGTTTTGACCGTTACGCTGGAATGCGGAAGCGCGGGTTTTTGAGTGTAACCGTCGCATTAGTACTAATCAAGTTTGGTATTTCACCTTTTCCCTTTTTAATGGCAAAATAAAAATAACAAAAGAAAATCACAAGTGTCTTACTCTTTCTCATTTTTTGATTCATACGTATAAACGAAGGAAAAATTCCTATTTGTCTCGTTTTTCTAAACTAATTCACTCCAAAATGTGGTGGATCTTTTTACATTTATCATTTGTCCAATCCATAGCGCGGAGACAAGGCTTATTTACTCTGATTTTGTAAGCTCAAGGCATATTATTCTCCGTACTTCAATCAGATGCATTGTTGATTCCCTTTAACTCTGGTGGGTCCTCAAGCACTGACTGCATTATTGATTCGCAGTTCACCACCACTGCATTATATATATTTGGTGGTGGGCTTCAACTAATTTGACGGAAAAGTACCATTTTTTCGGGGTAAAAGATCAGAATTTGCCTACGGTCTCACTAATTAATTTGCTTACTAGTACAATGGGGACATTCGGCTCTGCATATCTCATTAATCATGTCGCAAGGTTTGACAAGGACAACAGATTATATGAATAAAGCCACTTTCAGCTCCCAACTGACAAAGTCCTGCTTTTCCAACTGACGCCAATGCTTTCGTTATCTACATATTTAGTGATTAGTGATTTATCATCAACTCATTAATACCTCAACAGTTTTGACATAGACAGAGAATCTCGGCAACAAATTATGGAACCGTCGTTTCTACATAGTTTTGACAAATAATACGTCAATGCAACAACAAATCACCTCACTGAGAAAATTTTGTAAAATAAGAAAAAGAGTAAATAGTGTTATACACGATCAGTTTAAATTGTTATCTAATCACGGACCCTTATATACGGTAGTTAGTTTATTTGATAAGTATGTTTTTGCTTTTGCCATTTCCTCAATCTCTCTTGCTTCGAAGCATGGGAAGTATGCTAATGAAAACTGAAGTGACTTACTCAAAGTTTGAGAACACCATAAGAAAAGGAGAATAAAATCGCAACTTCACAAGGGAATAGTATGTGTGAGTGGGATTGTTGGTTAAGAGGACCACTTATCATTAACTTGATGACTAGTTCAACCAAACCTTTGCTATCAAATTAAAGTTAAAGAGCATCTTCGCTTAAGAAACACTTCAAACAATAATTTGAGTTTCTTACTTACTAGATAATGATTGCGAACATAATTAAGCATGGTGCCTCACATTGTATGACTAAGGGGCGTCAAGAATGATGTGCCTGGCTAGTGGCTAGGTCCCATTGAGACGGTGTAGGTTGGGATCAGGGGTCAAGAAAAGAAAAGCTAGCTAGTGAGAAACGAGACACACTATTGGTGATAGGCCTATGAACTTCCAATGGGATGGGAATGGGTGATGATATTTTTTTGGAAATGAGAAGCAATAATTTTAGCTTAAGCAATAAGCGAACAAACGCCACCGAGTCTAGTCGTAGTGTGGTGCTACTTGATCGTTTTATGATTTCCATGTATGACTGATATACTGTGTTTTCAGTGCTGGTGGTTATCGTGATATACTTGAGCTTTAGCCAGAAATGCCATTGGAGCAATGATTTTATTATCACCATGAAGTCACTAATTTGATTTGTTTTCTGCTATTTGCTCCGTGCTAAAATGTTTGAGATTCCTCCTTGATTATTTTCACATTCGCCGCATTTTCCTTTTTTGTAATAGTCACATTCTCAACTCTTGAGAAAACGCTTCACAGCTTTGAGTTTCTGTTTTAGTCATCAGAAGCATTGCTTTAATGATGACTAATTTCTAGTAACCAAGTTAAATGACCTTAATGTCTTTCACAAAAAATGGGTTGGTCTGATCTGTCCCACATAAGAAAAGTGGCCCATTAAAGATAAAAATTAAGAAAATATAAAATAATAAATATATTTTAATTAATTTTATCTTTTATAAATATCAAATAATAAATATTTATTATAAAACTAAATATATTATAATAAATTTTGAAGAATAATTTATTTAGTCAAAACTAAATATATTTTTTAATAAATATTTATTACAAAATAAATTTATTTAGACAAAATAAATATTAAATTTATTTATTGTAAAAATGATTGATAGGTTGACCCACCTCATTTTTTTCTTAACCTCTTTGTTTGGCAGGTAAAAACTGGAGCGAGTTAAAGTGGGTTGATAGGTTGAAAATCTCAATTCGACTAAAAAATAAGTGGGTTGGTGAGTTAGGTCGTTGGATAGGACCTTTTTTTTCACCTCTAAGAAAATTGGAAGGAGATAAAAGATAGTCTAGGTGGCCCACAGATCGGGTAATAACAAGCCTATTTTTTAAAACCCATATAATTATATCGAATTTTTGAGTTTGATCCATTAAGCTTGTGGACCTAATGGACTTTTTTCTCAGACTCACATACTACTTATTTAATTCGCCTAAGTCCAATGTGCACGTATTGTTAATTTGTTTTTTTTAAGATTTTGATCTTTAATTTAGATTGTTATTGTTAATTTGTTATGTTCAAAATGTTGGTATATTTTATTATAATATATTTTAGTTTAAAATAAAATCAAAATTTGTTCTTTTAATTTTATACATTTTCACTTTTTATTTTTTTATAATTTTTTTAAAATTAATATTTGGGTCCATAAACCAATTAGTTTATCCGTGGGTTTTTGCGGGTCGAACATCGACCTTATAAAGTTTATTCTCCACCCCTGGGAGAAAGTGAAAATAAGGGAGTAGAAACAATATTAGTTGTTTGGTTGGATAAAAATAGAGTAAAAGTAGGATGTGATACAGTTTCATTCTACTTTCTTTTTTACAAAACTAGTTCGTACCGTGCAGATGCACGGATAAGTTGCAAAATTAAATATACAATATAATTATATACATCTAATTGTAACGGAGTAAAACTTAATAAATGAGAACTAAAATTAACAAGATTAAAATATATAATATATTTTATAAAATAATGTTGTCTATTTAGTTTTGATGATATCCATGGTTACTTATGTTTTAAAATTTTATAAACAATAAAATATATATTTAATTTTATTGAGATCATTGTTGTTAGATATATTGTTCTTACATTGTTAGTATATTATTTACAAAAGACTAAATTATGAAGTAAAAATATTTAATCTTATGTTTCCATATAATTATTTTTTAAAAAAAATATATAAATGATGGTTATGATAACCATGACAATGGAACATCATGGGATTGCATGTTATTTCTCATTCTTGCTCCCTAACATCGTCTCCATCCCCGTTCTTATTTTCGACGACGATAAAATTTTTGTATCCATCCATGACTTTGTATTCTTTGACGACGATAAATAGTTAAAAATGATTTACATTAATAATTAATTATAAAGAATTATTACTATATTAATAAGAAATAAGCTATAAATGATTTTTTAAACCAACACAACTTAATTAAAGGAGGTAAAAAAGTTGAGTATAAAATTTGTCAAAAAATAAAATAAAATTGAAGATAAAAAATACAATTATGTTAGATATAAAATGACAAAAGATAAAATTTATAATTTTTTAAAAAAGTATGAGGTAAAATACACCAACTTAATCCGTTAGGGTAAAATTCGACAAAAATTAAAAAATTAGGATAAAAAATTCAATTAAGTATGATATTAAATAACACATATAGGGGGTTTTAGGAGGAATTGGGGGGTTGCAATAGTAAAGCCCCCGACACAATCGGTTTGGTTCATGTGACTCGGGCCGAATATTTCATTATAATTACTTATTTATTTTGATTATTATTTTATATACATATTATATTATTATATCGTGTATATGGAGAGCGATATCGAGTGAGCGATGGAAGTCGAATTGTACCTAGTTCCCTGATCGACGGTGTTCTGGGAAGAAGCCGGTGACTGGTTCAAGCGTTGCTATTACATAAATGATATTCGGAAATAACTAAGTAGAATTCAGATGATTGTTTTCGTCCTCAAAAATAGCGAATTTCGAAGGTTAGCGTCTCTTTCTCTTTCCCAACTGATTCATAAATCGCAATTAGAAATTGTAACTGGGCATATTAGTGCTGTGCTGACTTGTAGCCACTAGCCAGAGTCTGTTCTCGGACGTGGTTTTAATCAATACTAGCTTATCTTGCTTGATTAATTCTTGCATATAAACAGGAGAAATAGTGAGTGAATAAACACACACACACAGACATTTGGAACGGAAACTTTCTCCAGGTCTTTTCAATGAAAAATTTCTACTTAGAAGGTGTCTGTAGTCTACGCGACATAGATAAGTTTGAAGTTTTGTTTTGGTTTAACTCCAAGGTTCATTTGTTTATGGAAAAATGTTAAGGCACACCCCATTTTTGGATGGAAGGGAGAGACTAGAGAGAGATAGGAAGAAAAAAGAAAATATAGGGAGAGAAAGTGACAAAAATGATAAGTGATTCGATGGGAAATGAATAGAATGACAAATATTATAACTAAATATTTCCTTAACCCAGGGTTTGGATGGAGCATTTCAAAATTTTGGAGAATTTAAAATCCAGGGAGATTTAAATGCAACAATTAAAAAATTCACTGTTTGGATATGCCACAAAGTTATATTTCTCTGTTGAAAGCCCAACAACTTGAGCATTAACACAAACACGAAAAAGAAGAAAGTATAAACCACAGGATTAGTTAACTCTGCTACTGCCACATGCACAACCCGAAGAACACAAAAATGACTTGTACTTTATAAATTGCACTAACACCCTCCCTTTTCTGTTTCCTCTTCTCTATAAATTTGTATTAGATCACTAGATTCAAAGGTTTAATTCACCATTTCAATTTTCAACCCAAATCAAACCCTAATCAAACTTTAGGGGAGAGAAAGGTACGAGAGAGATCGAAGTTGTGAGAGAGACGAACGTGAGAGAGAAAGCGAGGTTGTGAGTGGGAGTAAGCGCAAGGGGTTGCAAGGGTGAAAGGAGAGTGCGAGTGTGAGGTTGCGGTGCGGTGCAAGTGTCTATAGAAGAAGAAAATTTCAAATTCTCACGTTTTAGAAGGAAATTAAAATTTCACATTTTTAGATGCTTAAAATTTTGTTTTAAAATTCCAAAAAATTAAATTTTTCATAAAAAAATTCAAACAATGAATTTTAGATTAAAGAATTTTAAATTTTCTGATAAATTACTTTTCTCAGTTAAAATTCTCTATCCAAACACATTGTGTAATCCCATGCTTTCTGATGTTTATATTTATTGGAATAAGTTTATTTTATTTAATTATTTTAAAAAGAGAATTGGTAAAGATGGGAGCTACAAGCAGCTCCAGTAAGTTGTAGGCTTATAGCTAAGTGCTATTATGCTACTTTGACAATAGCATTATGGCTGGATTTCTCATTGAAGTTTGAAATGTCTATGCTACAACATGCACACTTCAAATTTACACTAGGAAATTGGATTTCTTTAAGTTTGGCCTGTGCTTTAAAAACTTTCCAATGAAATTTGAAAATGTTATGATTGAATTCTCTAGTCAACACAAGCGGTAGAGCTTTCAAGGCTTCACCTGTCGTGTATCCTATAGAAAGAGAGTGCCTTTGGGAACATTAATACAGGTGCTGCATCTGCATGGCTCTTGCCATGCAACCTGTTGGGTTAAGTCCCATTATAAGCAAAAATATGGTACATAGTTGCTAGCATTGAGTTTGGAATCTTGAGCAAACTGCCTTTGATAAGCCAAAGGATGGTGGGGATAACAAAAAGTCATCATGTCCTTTATGTTTTGGATGCACGTGCTACAGTGGTCAGGACAAAGGACTGTGAGCTCACGAGGGTGACCTTACCCCAGAAACTTGTCCTTAGTTCAGATTGTAGGTTTCAACTTGCTTGCATGAAGTTGAAATCGCTAGTAATCACCTATTAGCCATAAGGCAGTGAATTCATTCCTGGACCTTGTACGCACCACCTATCAAACTATGGGAGTTGGTCATGCCCAAAGTCCTTACCTTAACTGTAAGGAAGGGATGCTGAAGGAAGTTTCAAAAACTGAATGGCTAAAATTATTGTCTTATAATACTTTCAAACGATTTAATTTATTTCTACTTTTCTCATTGAACATATTTCTATGTTTTATATTTTTTAGTATATATTCCTCACTTTTTTCAAACCATTGGCATGTGGGCTTGTCTTGGCTCAACAATGTGCTTAAGCCAGGCTGTGCTTGGTCCTAGGCCCCAGACATCTAAAGCCACCCCCTGTTCACCACCCTAACATGACTGTATGGAGCTCCTCATTTTGCAGTGAAATGAATAGAATTCTGTTAATCATGTGATTCTAATTTTGTTTTAGTTAAACAAATAAACAATATGCCTACAGCCTAATACATATGTTGATTACTCCATTTAGGTTCAGCTGCTTCCTGTGAGTAAGATATGGTGTAAAAAAAGTTTCTGAAGTGCTGTTGGTTAAAAAGAACAACCAAGATAACAGTGCATAAAACTCTATGGACCCATCTATAGTGAAGCTTCTGGAAGATGACGAGGTTTTCTCCTCTCTTCTTTATACTTTCTTTCCAGAAAACATTTGCTGTTACTGAATTGGGGCTTAACTTATCCTGTCACTGTGTTTGGATGTCCACAGGATGAAAGTATGCACTCAGGGGCAGACGTGGAAGCATTCCAGGCTGCATTAAATAGAGACATAGGAGGAGATACTTCGACTTCTCAGTTGTCTGGTTCAGACACAGGTCTCCATCAAAATCTTAGGAGTATAGGAAAATCAGATTGACTGTTGTTTCTTGTGATTTTTGTATTTGCTTGGTAAATTTTCAATTGCACATGCTTTGTGCTACTTTGATTGTTTCATTTTTGTCTGAAGGAAGCAATAATTCATTAAGCCAGTCATTACCAAAGCAGCCAACTTCTACCCATGACAAGCAAAGTGACTGTCAAAATCAAGAGCCTAAAGTTGTGCAGCAGCAAGAGCAACAACATTCGTCTGAAATGGAGCAGAAGCCACAGCAACCTCTTGTTGAACAACTACAGAATGCTGCTTCTCAGGATGCCAATAATCTCCCTTCATCTCAGAAACAATCTCAAGATGAAAGTGCTCAAGGCCATACTGCACAAGCTCCCCACCAAAATTCTCAAACAAATGTAACTCAGAATTCTGAAAAAGATCCTGTCTTCAACCATGAGGCAGTCAACACACATAATCCTAACCATGAATCTCAGTATGCAAAGCTGCAGCAAATGAGTAATCAACAGGCCACTGTCAAGGAACAGCCTGGAAGTCAGGTCGATCGGAATAAACAGGTACCATTTGCCATGTTGCTCCCTATGTTGATTCCCCAGCTTCCCAAAGACAGAGCCATGCAACTTCAAACTTTATTTAATAAATTGAAGGTTGGTTTCTCAAACCAATTTCACTACCATGTCCTTTCCCCATCTTTTGGGTTAATTTTAAAAATTGCGATAGTAGGCTTAGCCGTTTAGCCATATTACTAATTTTTTGTTTTCTCAATTTTGTTGCTATTTGTTATAGAAAGATGAAATGCCCAAAGATCAGTTTGTGCGGCTTATGAAAGGTATTGTAGGGGATCAGATGCTTAGATTAGCATTAACGAAAGTGCAATTACAGGTAGGCAGAGAATATGATTTGTATAGTGTTAGAGATGGCTTCTTAATTCTCGATGTCATGGTTATGCTAAGAATTGTCCTTTTATACTGTTATAGACAAGATCCAACCCAGCACCCACTGGGCAGCAGCATCCTCATGTAAGGACGCCAAATGTTAATTCAGGTGCAACAAAATTTAATGATCCCCATGCATTAGCCCATCTGCATCAGAGAAGTATGAATGCTGCTGCAGATCAATCTAATAATACTTCTTCAGCCGTCCAAGTAAAGAATGAACCAACCTATCCAACTATGGACATTAATGCTAAAAAATCTCGGGAACTGGATGTTCAAGTAGAATCTCAAGGAGCGCAACTAAATCAGTTACCATCATCCAGTTCTAATGCTGTTAGTCAAGAAACGGAAAGATCCTCACTTCACTTACAAGGCCTTAATAAGGAGCAACAACAGCATCTACATTTCCCTTCAGCATATGGTAACAGTGGTGGTAATTATAACCCTTTTTCGGGCTCAACCAGTAGTTCCACATCATCTATCAGACCACAACCTTTTGATTCACACATGAGGCAAATTCCACATCAGAGCATCAGTCCAAATCAATTAGGTGGGTCAACACAGGGTTTGATTGGTTTGACAAAACTTGATCAGCAAAATTCTTTCAATGATCCCAAGAGAATGCCTGGTGGATTTGTGTCCCCTGTGGCAAACAATACAACATCACAACAAACATCAAATTCTTGGCAACCATCAGCAAACAAAGAACAAAGTTCAGGCTCGTTTTCATCTGTTCCATATGTAAAAAAGGAGCCTAATGACCTGTCTACCGAGCAGCAACACAGGCATAATTTGTCTAAATTGCACGGGCTGCATTCTGTTAATTCTGTGCAAAATGAACAGGGTAGCAGTGCCAATCAAGGCACCCTAAAGGAGGAGTTTTCAAGAGGCTTTCCAGCATCCACAAGTATGCCGCATACAACATCTAGCTTGCTGCCTCTCAATTCTGCTTCCCCTTCTGTATCTCAACTTGACCCTAGTGCCACTGTAAGTTAGAAACTAATATGCATGTTTTTGTCCAAGATATACTTGCTTACTTTTTGGTAATCAAATAGTTTCTAAATTTGTTTATATTTTCATGGGTATGAGGCATTCTTTATTAGCATAATATATTGAAGGCATCTTAAGCATAAATTTACAAAACACTGAGGCCTTTCAGTGATTTGTATTCGGGAAATGGTGTCCCTTTATTTATATTGTTTCTAGGGAAAAAACTTCTTCACTATTATTATAATTCTGTGAAACATTTTGTGCTATTAAACTTTCAGCATTGAAGCAATCAATATATTCCCCTTTACTTATATTGTTTCTAGAAAATAACTTCTTCACAATTATTATAATTCTGTGAAACTTTTTGTAATATTTGACTTTTAGTATTTAATCAATATATTCCCCTCTTCTCTTTTTGTTTTGGTAGAGAGTTATTACAGCATGTTGAGGGATTAGGAAGCTGTATTTAATTGATTTTGTCTTCTTTTTTTCTTGGTTTTCTATTCTGTTCCTTTGTTTAGGAAGATTTCATATGCTCCTTTTTGTTTGCCTTTTATCTTTGTCTTAATAAGTAAACTTCTTTTAGTTTTATCAAAAACAAAAAGAATCACGTAACAAAGAACTGATAAGAACAAGTATGAAATTTCCTTATTGTCAGTAATCAAGAGTGATATTTATACCCCTATCTTACTGGATCATAATTATTACGCTTATTCAGATTAGTAAGTTACTTCAGTTAATTTTATTAGCTCCATTCTAGTGGTATAGTAATAATTTTGCACTAATAGGTTGTGGTCTACATTGAGGCTCGTGAGTACATTGTTTAGGTGTTATTGACTCTGATATTAATGTCCAAGTCTTCTATATTAGGAAGACATCTCTAAAAAGTCATGTTTTTTAAATCATTTTTCTTTGTTGGAATTCTCCCTAGCACCCTTAAACCCAATAAGACTAACACCAATTTGACTTTTTATAACCAGCATATCACTTGTGAAATTGCTCTTGCCTTGAGATGCATACTATTAAGCGTTATTAAACTTTGACATCAAAGATATTGCAAGTTGTGATGAAGAGATTCAAGGGTATAGTTATGTTTATAGTTTCCCTTTAATAATATCCTTGGGCTTCCACTTTTCTGAGCATTGCTATTATGAAATATGAATTTAATTTATTTTTTTGCAATTTTCCCCCTAAAACACCTAAATTTGATATCATGCTGTACATAGAGCAAGCCTTGTGTTTCTAATGATATCTCCATAATTGGTGATGCCTAATTTCCTTGCCCCCTTTTCTATTTTATCAGTTAAGCCCTCAGATCCCATCAAACACGTCTGTTATAAATGCAAGGACACCTCTGAAAAAGCCTTCTCCTGGCCAGAAGAAACCAATTGAAGCACTTGGTTCTTCACCTCCTCCTCCAAGGTGATATGATGTATTCTGCTGTTTCATGATTTACTTGTTCTGTGTTAGTTTTTTAATCTCTATTTTGATATGCACACGTGTGCTTGTTATACTACAGTAAGAAACAAAAAGTGTCTGGGGCATCTCTTGAGCCAAGCATTGAACAACTTAATGATGTTACTGCTGTTAGTGGTGTTGATCTTAGGGTATGATACTTTATCAGATTGAACTAACTGTATAAGTTGGAAATGTGTACTTTTCTATTTTAAAACCTGACTCTGTTTCTGTGTTTCTCTCTTTGATAGGAGGAGGAAGAACAATTATTTTCTGGGCCCAAGGAGGACAGTCGAGCTTCAGAAGCATCTCGCAGAGTTGTGCAAGAAGAGGAGGAAAGTCTGATTTTGCAGAAAGCTCCATTGCAAAGAAAACTGATTGAGATTAGTTAGTCCTATTTATGCCAAACCCCTGTCTGTCTGATTTTATTCTTTCCATACTTTGAAATAATCTGGGTATGTACTAAGCCCCACGAAGTCTAATAGCTGTTCTATGTTGTAACTTTTGGCAGTAAATGAGTGTGGCTTGAAGGGTGTGAGTAATGATTTGGAGAGATGCTTGTCACTGGTGAGATTCAAACAATGTTGCTATTTTTATAGCAGTAGTGGGGTTGTGTGTAATCTTACATCTGAAAGTAAATGTTCAGTGTGTGGAGGAAAGAATGCGTGGAGTAATAAGTAATGTGATTAGAATGTCAAAACAGGTTAGTTATTTTCTCTAACTGCTTGCATGAATAGTCTTTTCATCAATGTATAAAATTTCTTATTTCCGATAATTTCCTTACCAGCGGGTTGATTTGGAGAAGACAAGCCATCGGACTGTTGTCACTTCAGATGTACGGCAGCAAATCCTAACAATGAATAAGAAGGCAAGGGAAGAATGGGAGAAAAAACAGTCAGAAACAGAGAAGCTCCGGAAACTAAATGATGTGCGTTTCTCTTCTTGGAATTCTGTGGGGATTTAATGACAAGCCTTGTCCATGCATGTTTTCTATGCATGGATATTTTTTAATTTTGTTTCTCCAACCTCTGTGCTTATCATTTAAAACCTTGTAATGCTATTCTTAAGTATAGGTAGATGGTAATGCTGGGATTGATGGTGACAAGGAGAAAGATGAGGGTCGGACTAAAGCAACAAAGGTATTATCTCATTTTAGGTATCATATTTAATCTTTATGTACATGGGAAATCTTATCTTTGATCGGTAATATTCTGCAGGTGAACAAAGAAGTGGATGACAAGATGAGGACAAATGCTGCTAATGTTGCTGCCCGAGCTGCTGTTGGGGGAGATGACATGCTGTCAAAGTGGCAACTTATGGCTGAGCAAGCCAGACAGAAGAAACGTGGTGGGGGAATGGATGCTTCATCTGGTTCTCAACCAGCTAAAGATGTGAGCCAGAAATCTTCATCAACATCAGGAAGGAGTACAAAAGATAATCAGGCAAGAGAGAAAAAAGGTCCAACTTCTGGTGGGTTTCTTCTGTTATTTATCTATCATTTCAGCTGAGTAAGAACTAAGAACTCAATGGCAAGATGGGCATTCAAATTTAGATATCGTTACCACTCGGCAAACTGAGATTCTTGAGGCAAAAAATTTAGAGGATGAAAAAAATAGGACTTCAGGATATATCAAATGGAAGTAAAGAGCTAAGCTTTGACTAATATCCTTTTTCTGGATTGCAAATGTTTTGGTAAATATAATTAGCTGAATGAAGAATATCCTCCTCTTACCAACTTTTTATAAGACAATTTAGAACAATGTTGCATGTTCTCCTCCAAGTTCCTCCAATTTAGTTGATAAACTGATTTTGCTGATCCAAATATGCATAAAATAGTATTGTACAATTGCAACTTCATTAAACTTTACGCCTCCACCTTTACTGGAGGAGCAAATTATGTTTGGTTTCTAGAGAAGATACTATGTGTACACCCATAACCCATTCTCTGATTAAGTTGTGCAACTTTTTAATTGATGTTCAATCCTTTTGATGTTATATGCCAACAGGGGCTGGTAGAAAATTTGGGAGAAGTCATGCCACGACACCTCAAAATAGCATAGCTCGAAGCATATCTGTCAAGGACGTGATTGCAGTCCTGGAGAGGGAACCCCAGATGTCCAAATCATCACTCTTATATCGATTGTATGAGAGAATTCATTCTGACACCTCAACTGAATAAGGTAAAGCTTTGGATTCACTTGAACTTTTAATTTTACAGATCAAATTTATGCATTGTACTATTTCTATCGCCAAATATTTAGTAGCGGTGGTGCACTGGATTCACTTGAACTTTTAATTTTAGAGCTTAAATTTCTGTAGATAACGTGATGTACATCAGTAGGTGTGTGGAAAATACTTATTACACATTCAGTGGAAGGAGATCTTAAATTATTTTTCTTCCCTTTTGAGTTTTAACAAACATTACAATTTCTCCCAGAGGTACCCAACTGGACAGAAAATGCTTATTTCACAACAGTCATCCCTCATATCTCTGGAAGAATCGCAAGTCTACTTGCAGAGAATGAGATGGGACTTGATATATTCGGATGGTCAAAATTGTGTAGATGTCAGTAAAATTACGTGTTTAAATGTATGTATGTATCTTGTAATGCGATGGGACTTGATATAAACTGGACTTTATTTAATTTTTAAACGACTTGTGATCTACATTTCTATACATTTTAAGGCATGGAATGAACTAAGCTAGCTTGGGAAGTGGTAACCTTTATGTAGCTCGGTTCAGCAGATTCATAAGCTGGAAAATTTGCTTGTTTGTTAAATGGGTCGAGTTGGAACTTTCATAATTCTGACTCATTCGCACGTGAATTTATTTGAGACACGCACTTCGGTTGAGAAATTAAATTCAATTACTTATCCTCTGTAACTTGAGAGTGAAGTAGAGAGAAAAGAAATAAGATGGGTACAAATAAAAGTAAAGTAGAAAAAAATGTGATGCTTGTATGAATAGAAATAAGAGAAAGAATCAGAGTAAGTTCTCTATACTTGTTTGAATTAGTGAAAGAGTGGAAAGAAATAAATTATATAAAAAGTATTTTTGTTAAATAAGAAAACTAATGTTTTTAGTTAATTATTTATTTTTAATACATTATTTATTATTTTTTAAAATATGTTATATAAAATAATTTAATCTTTTAAGAAATTAAAAAAAAAAATGAAAGTTATAATTTTTTTAAGCATGTCTTGCCTGTTGGGAGTGGAAGTTTTTCCCAGTGAAATTTATATAAAAATGTAACAATTTATGTCTAGATTATGCAAAGATAGGACAAATAAGTTTTGGTTTGAATTGTCTTTTTGTTTTTTTTTTTTATCTTGAGAATCGGATATAATGTTAAGAAAATTTATAATAACTTATGTATAATATTTAACCAATTGAACTGGAACAATTTGACTGATTTGAGTTGTCTAGTTCTGCTTAACTAGATTTTTTATTAGATATTTACAATATCCAACTTCTCTTGTTGGGGTCCCATTTGTTTCCTGAACTATCGTAAGGAAAAGCCCAAGGATTGAATGTCATTTAACTGGAGGAGCTCGGAGTGCTGTAAGAGTGTTATCTAGCTCGAAGGGCTGTAATGTAAGACTTTTTGAGATAACTGCAAAATTTATGTTATTTTAATAATCAATTATATGTATAATTATTTATTTTTATAATCAACTATATTCAAAATTAAATATTGTTAAGCTAAGTTTGCTAAAAAGTGATTATAAAACGATAAAAGTCTACTACTATTTAATAAATCTGTATAGAATGAGAATAATAAATCTCTTCTCTACAATTATACATGAATGGTTAGAATTAAAGTTACTAGTTAATAGCCAAATGACTATTTAAAAAAGTCACATAATTTTATCTTTTAATTTTAATCTTATATAATTTGATTTAATGGTCTGTATTTATCTTTCACTTTCTAATAATAAAATCTCTCTCTCTCTCTCTCTGTTGATAAAGAGGATCACAAGATATTTATAAAGCTAAAAATCGAAAAGAATTACATAAAAAGTGCATCTGAATTTTATTTTATTTTTTGCTTAGTGCATCAAATGCAGGAGTTGCAGTCAATAATTCGGTAGTTGTGAAACCATGTCTGCTTTAAAGAAAACATTTTTAATGATTGACTATATATACAGTTTTTTTTTTTTCCTTTTCAAATAATCATTATCCAATGTCATTGTAACTCTTGGGTCCTCAACAACCTTTGCTGAGTGACTTTAAGGTTGTATCATTCGAAAGTGTCGCATAATACGAAACAACCAGCAACGTAAAGATAACTATTATTTGATCGCCATGACTATTGCGCGTCCAAGCATATGCAAAATTGCGCACGCTTTTCTAATTACATGTGTTTAGTTAATCATACTAATGCGGATACACTTGAGCTTTGCTGGTTGTTCTAATCAGGGAGGTCCCCGAAAAAACGTAAGAATTCAACATAATACGGCTTCTAAAAAATGGTTCCCAATGGTTTTGTCCGTTTTCTGGTACGAGAATGCAACTTAACAGCTACCATATGATTCATATCTTAAAGATCGTGTATTATGTGGGTTCTTATATATCTTAGTCGCATACTAGCAGTGCTTAGGTGTGTGAATATTTATTCGTATGTGTTATTTCTGCCTGTTAAAAATTTGTGGTTTGATATTGGAATACATGTAATTTGGCTGAGACTTAAAAGTCATTTTCTTGAAGGATGGCCATAGAAGCTTAGATACCCCACACAAGATTCTCACTATATTGTTATTTGTTAATGATTCTTATTTTTCTTTTCCCTTCATGGGTGTTGATATTCTTTCATTTTTTGTCTAGCTAGCACCTTCATTTGGTGATATTGATCAATTCATGATTGAAATTAACTGATCCAGTAGCAAAGGATGGTCCAATCCAACATTAATTTGTATTTTAATTTCATGAATGCTTGCTTTTGTCATAATGCTGGACCTCCAAAAACTCCAGCATGTGAGAATTGATTGAATTTGTTGTTTGGCCAGATGAAGGTATACTGCTTAGTGCTTAGGCCCCCTTCAACTTTGATTGTGCTTTGTCTTGATGGATTAACTCGCTTTGTCGAGTTTCTTGCAGTAAGAGGGGCCCAATTGCAAACTCAGCAACTTTCAATTGTTACACCACTAAATTCCAAACAACAAATAAAGTTTGTTCCGCATTCATTTTGGATGTCTAAACATATATACATGAATTCCAGTCCTAATTAAATAATAATATTTCCTCGTTTGTTACCTTTGATATGCTGTTAAGTGTTATGGCCTTACGTACTTATGTGCACTCCTGCGATAAGAAAAAGAATCGAGAGAAATCTATCTCGCTTCATGAAAAAAGAGATATTATATGCGAGTCTCACCCACAAAAACGGAAAAATACTTAAATGTTCTTAATTTCATTTTGGGATAGATCAGGGATTAAATGAATAGAGATGAAAGAAAACAAAGAGAAAATAATAGATGTGATGGAAAAAAAAATGAAAAGGATAACATATGACTATATGAGTGTAAATAATTGTTCGGTTCGACGGACTAAAGCTTAAAATGATGGGTCAAGTATGTTCTAATTTTCATGAGTCATTTATTTGATAGTTTGGTATAGCCTATTGGACACGAAATCAAATTGATTTGTTTTTTTATATATTAATTTTCAAATATCTTACATTTAAAAAATTGGACAAATATAATTATAATTTTTGGGTTATATTTTTTTAGTTTAATTTGTTCCATGTGATCCAAACAGATAGACCAAATTAACCTAGTTTCTTTTGGATTGTAAGTTTAAAAGTATGGTTTAATTCATCGAGTCATTAAATCGATCTATCAGATCGTTGTTTGTGAATTTTTATAATAAACTCTAAAAAAATGCTATGCTTTTTCTACACCATGTCAGTAAAATTGCACATTTCCACCTAATCTTAATCTTTATTTTATTTTTTTTGTTTTCTATTGATTACTATACACTCACACATGAAAAAGAAATCCGTAGTGGCTAATTAGTCTGTTGTATTAAGTTGACAAATTGGCATTCCCTACCACACCTCGCTTTGCTCCACCAAAAGCAAGTGGGGGAGGGCTGGCTTCTTCATGAAATGTGGGTTAAAAAATGTAGTCCAGCTCATTTATCATTTTCTTTTTTTTAAATCTCATTTATTATCACAGTTTCAAAACTTCGTTTATTACCTACACAACTATTAGCACATAAAATTAATTAAAAAATATATTTATATACAAAATGCCTAGTTTTTTTCTCTAAAGATATTTAATGAGTTTATTATTATTTTTTTATCAAATTTCCTGTGTATGACATTTATAATTAGATAACAATATGAAGCATGCACTATTTATTCTTTTTTAATAAAAAAAAGTCTTAATGGGCAAATTCACTTTAACTTATCATCAACCCTTATTTAGCAGAATCTTTTAAATTTTTTTTAGCAAACTTATTAAAAATAATTCCACACATTTCACCTTTCTCCTTTTTTTTTCCAGGAATTTCACCTTTTTCCTTGCAAAAACATTGACGTGAAACACCAATATGCCTCAATAAGAATCTTATAAGTTAGCATAATTAAGGTTAAAAAAAAAAAACTCTCTAATTCTACACATTTCTCCTTTCTCCCTATAAAATACTGACGTGAAGTTTGAAGCTCTGCAGGTGCCCAACCAAAGTTTAGCTTACAAAAATAATTGATGTGAAGTATCTCAGATATCCTTCGCCTTGAATTGATATTGAATAAATACGCACGAACATATTTCTATGTTTGCAAAAGGAAAAGTATGTTAACAAATTATATTCTTAGAATATTTTAATAAAGAATAATTTTGAAATAATTATTTTTGAAATTTAAATAGTAATAAATTTGACTTATTTTGAAGATCAATTAATTTGAATCACCATTAAGCATTGAAATTTTCAAATAATCACGAGAAAGTAAGTAGTTAAACACCAATACATATTTTAAATTAAACTAAAATATAATTTTCGTCTCTCTATTTTTTTATTTACACTTTTAGTCTCTTCATTTTTTTAATTGAAACATTTAATCTTTACGCTTAAAAAATTTATAATTTTAATCTTTCATTTTTTAATTGAGATATTTCATTTACATTTTTAAAAAATTTGTAGTTTTAATTCTTCATTTTTTTAGTTAAGTATTTTGTTTCACACTTTTAAAAAATTTGTAATTTTAGTCCTTGTAATTAATTTTATTGATTTATGTATTCTATAAATATCAGCTAAAAATTATTCGTTTATTATACGCATGATAAATATTTTTTAAAATTATTTAATTACTAATAAGTTTAATTTATTAATTTTTTTAAAAAAATACACACTCAACAAGTTTGAAATTGACCTAAAGGACTAAAATTGTTCATTTTTTAAAAGTGAAAAATAAAATATCACAATTAAAAGAAGATTAAAATTATAAATTTTTTAAAAGTAAAAGACAAAATGTTTCAATTAAAAAATAAAAAAGACTAAAATCATAAATTTTAAAAAAAAAATAGGAGAACAAAAATGACATTTTACTCTTTTAATTATATGTACATGCAAAAATGTGCATTTCTTAAAGGGGTTCTTCTATGAAGCTTACAAAAATAATTTATATCTTCTATATTTTTTTTAACTTGTTTTCATACACTTCACTTATAATATAAGATCTCGTATAATAAAAATAAACTTATATGTCCAATATATCCTAAGTATGGAATTTAACCTGTAAGGATAACATTGATAAGTGGTAGGTCCACTGAAGGCACCCACCACAATAATGCATAAAGCGTCTTTAGCTTTTATAATACTGCGCAATTAAATTCTTAGAGGATGGTGCGATAATATCTGAAATTTGAATAGTGTAAATAGCAGTCACCTAAGTCCCAAGGTCTAAGCAGGATATGCTAATTCAGCTTTGGAGGGCCTGCGGAACTGAGTGGTTCTTCCACTATAGCAACTAGCAAGCAATATCTTACAAAGATTTTTCTATTAAAATTATTTTAATTATTATAATATTGTTTCAATAGTGGTCATTAAATATCTTGTTATATTTTATTACAATTAAAAATTTAAATATCAATTATAAATTAGATAACTAATTAAATAGAAAATATGTCAGTTTAATTTAACAAAACAGTTCATAAATATGTATAAAATATAATAAAAATATATAATTGTACCAGATATGTGCGCGCGCGAAGAATTTAAATTTATTATACATATAAAAAGGCAAATTAATATTGTCTTAACTTGTTATTTAGTCTTTCCCATGTAATAAAGTAGAAAAAGAAAATAAAAGAAGTATATCTTAATTAGTTGAGCGTAGTTGAGCGTTTTTTTAAAAATTATTATAAATTTTTTAAGGTTACGTTGAATAAAATATTTCAGGCAATTTTTTTTATTAACTGAAAAAAGTTGTTTAAGTGTTTGGTGAAATTTTTTTATATAATTTTTTAGTTATTTTTAGTGTTTTTTAAATATTAGTTGAAGTAATAATTTTTAAAATATTAATTTATAATTTTTTATATTTTTTTATCCTTAATATATTTATTAATTAAAAAAAAAAGTAGAAACAGGGAGAGTCCCATTTTCCACATGCTCATCCTTGATTGTGAAAAAATAACAAGGGAATAATTGTCATTTAGTTTCTCTTTAATTGGACAGTACACTTATATATGGAAGAATCCTATGGTCAAGATGTTTATGTATACTTACTACTTAATCATTGAAGTTAAGTTTTGTGGAGTGGACCACTAGGAAAACACTAACTGAACTGAAAAGGATTTAAAAAATTGCATAGAGTTGTTCTCTCAATTTGAAAATACTAGAAAACCCTCACTACAAGAAAAATATACCTACTGAGTATTTCTCACCAAATTTATTTCGTTGGAAATATTTAAATTTCTGAGGGAATTTTTCAAAGGATTATATTTTATAGGAAGCAGAAAAGTTTGCATTTCTACTTGTATATTTAAATTTAAATATAACTTAAATATTTGGCCCCTCACTATAAACAAAATTTAAAACATGAAAGATTAAATTAAAAATTTCTAGAATACATTAAGGATAAAATACTTTTTTTATAAAATATATGTGTATTTTTCTGTTATGTCACGTTTAATAATTGACAATAATGACTAATGTAAAATTATTTGAAAATGTTATGGATTAAAATAAAAATTTTAAAACATAAAAGATTAAATTTAACAAAAATTAAAAACATAAAAGATCAAATATGTATTTTAGCTAAATATTTTTTACTCTAAAAAAGATAATTAAAAAAAGCGTGGAACATAACTCGGTAATAAAATTTAGTTTCAAAGAGTAAAAACTACACTAACACCATACTTTTTTTTTTTATTGAGATTGTATATAATTCTATTTTTAAAGGTTTACACCAATCTTCCTTATAATAAGAGTATATAATGTAATATTTTTAAATAATTAAAGTGAGTTGATCTAAGGTTAAAAAATGAGAGATATTAGAAGGAATTTGATAAAATTTTAAGAGATGTTAGTACTTTATTTTTAAAGAATGACTCGTGTTATTATATTTTTTAAAAAATAAATTTAAATTATTTTTAATTAATTATATATACCATATTTATGTTTTTAATCTTTTTAATATACCGTATATACCATATTTATATACATTGGATGTTGTTGAAATTGTGTGTGTAGCACTGTGTCTAGAGATTGTGAGATCTAAGACCAAATTTATTTCAAATTTTAATTTAGTAAACTTTGTTATTTTTTTAAAAATAAATTATGATTTCATATTTTAAATATCATTTAAATTTTAAATTGACTCTCAATTAAAGATTTAAATTAATCTATAAATACAAAATATCAACATGAAATGAAATTTAGTTAAATGTGTGATGTTATAATCAAGATTTTGTCAAAACATTTTTTTTATATATATCAATCATAGACTTATTCATTAAATTTAAATTTTTCATTAATTTCAATAGATTTTTTTAGATAAAGAAGAAGTTAAATCTAAAATAGATATAAAATAATTTTTTTATTTTTTAGAATAAAATTAAAATTTACTTAAATAATTTATGATAATCATTATATTCATAACTTAAGATTATGTAGTCTTATTAATAAAAAATAATTACAAATAATAGATTATATCTAAACAAAATTTACCAGGCAAAGGCCTCATGCTTATGGTCTCCACGGTCCTCTGTATGTATTTTAATGTTTTTTTTGGTTAGTTGAGACATGAGATAACTGATAGTACACGTACAGTAAGCAATAAACTTGACTGTCTCCCACTTTCTTTTTCTTTCTATATAATAGTATAGTCCAAACTTTTTCAAAAAACGTAAAATATCAAATATGATATGTAAAGCAAATATTGGAACAAAATGAATGATATATATATATATAGCAAAAGAGATACGGTAAATCCACCGTACCTACATATGTAGATAGTTCAATGATCTGGGACTATGTAGTCTCCAACTCATACACTAAATTTGCACAAGATATGGCTGATGACAGGTATCTATACTATAAAATACAAGATTCCACCACACACAACAATTTTGAAACTTGGAGGAAAACTTAATTTGCAGCTGAACCTTTTTCTCTTAATAATAATAATAATAAGAGTTTGTATATTACCTTTTATAACATGAATGACTTCCTCGGCTAATAAATTCAACAATTAAGGAGAGAAAAAAAAGAAACACAAAAGAGGCTTTTGTTCACTTTTCTTAAAAAATTATTAATGGCTTATTGACAACACGATTCTGCGTCTCATTGACATTACTGTTATCATCTTCCAAAAGAAACACTCATATAGATAGTGTTTGTAATAAAAAAAAATTTAACCGGATCCTATGCATTTTCACAAGAAACTGCAGCGTGTGCAGTTGTACTTATACATCCAACCATTAAAATTTATTAAATTTAATTGAAAAATGATCATTTTATCATATAATGAAATGAATTGAATGAGTGAGATCACTGCAGTGACAATATTAACTCATAAGTTTAGATTGGTAGAAAGTGATAGAATGGAGTGGTACAAATGAATTTTTAAGGTGTTCTACTGTTTGTATTTTTAGCCTTACTTTTTTCATTCCGTTCCAATTATTACAAGATATCTTAGATAGGCCCGCAGCCTCAACAGTTTCATAGTTTCCATGTCAATAATAAATACCAGCTATCCCTGCAATATTTCGGAAGCAAATTTGAAAGAAGCCTGAGACTAAATAGTGCTAAGAACTCTAATGGTGGACAAGATGAATATGCTGATATTCAAGTCCCTTGTGATTTCTTGGCTGCTAGTTTTCTCTAGCAGACACACCACAGCAGAAAAGAAAACCCATCACACTAAAAACACATACATAATTCACATGGACAAGTTCAACATGCCAGAAAGTTTCAACGACCATCTCCACTGGTATGATTCATCACTGAAATCAGTATCAGACTCGGCAGAGAGGCTCTACACATACAAAAAAGTAGCTCATGGCTTCTCTACAAGGCTAACTACACAAGAAGCCGAGTTACTATCAAAGCAACCTGGAGTTCTCTCTGTGATCCCAGAAGTTAGATATGAACTCCACACAACTCGAACACCGGAGTTTCTGGGGTTGGCCAAATACACCACTCTTTCACTGGCCTCTGGAAAACAAAGCGATGTCATTGTCGGAGTGCTGGACACTGGTGTGTGGCCTGAACTAAAGAGCTTCGATGACACAGGACTTGAGCCAGTACCGAGTAGCTGGAAAGGTGAGTGTGAGAGAGGTAAGAACTTCAAGCCATCTAACTGTAACAAGAAACTTGTTGGTGCAAGGTTTTTCTCGAGGGGCTATGAGGCAGCCTTTGGACCGATTGACGAAAAGACGGAATCAAAGTCACCGAGGGATGATGATGGCCACGGAAGTCACACCTCAACAACAGCAGCGGGTTCTGCAGTTTTTGGAGCAAGCCTATTTGGTTTTGCTAATGGGACAGCAAGAGGAATGGCCACACAAGCCAGAGTTGCAACTTACAAAGTGTGTTGGCTTGGAGGGTGTTTTACATCAGACATAGCTGCTGGAATTGACAAGGCCATTGAAGATGGTGTCAACATCCTTTCCATGTCAATTGGGGGAGGTTTGACGGATTACTACAAAGACACTATTGCAATTGGAACTTTTGCAGCCACTGCCCATGGAATACTGGTTTCCAATTCAGCAGGAAATGGTGGGCCTAGTCAAGCAACTTTGTCTAATGTGGCACCATGGCTAACCACTGTGGGTGCCGGAACTATAGACCGTGATTTCCCTGCCTATATCACCCTTGGAAATGGAAAGATATACACTGGGGTGTCGCTTTACAATGGCAAACTCCCACTCAACTCTCCACTGCCAATTGTTTATGCTGGTAATGCAAGCGAAGAATCCCAAAACCTGTGCACCAGAGGTAGTTTGATTGCCAAAAAAGTAGCCGGAAAAATCGTGATATGTGACCGGGGAGGGAATGCTAGGGTGGAAAAGGGTTTGGTGGTGAAGAGTGCTGGAGGCATTGGGATGATACTATCAAACAATGAAGACTATGGGGAAGAGCTAGTAGCTGACTCCTATCTCCTCCCTGCAGCAGCTTTGGGCCAGAAATCAAGCAATGAGTTAAAGAAGTATGTTTTCTCATTTCCCAATCCCACAGCTAAACTTGGATTTGGTGGCACCCAGTTAGGAGTCCAACCATCCCCAGTGGTGGCAGCATTCAGCTCAAGAGGGCCAAATGTGCTCACACCAAAGATACTCAAACCAGACCTGATTGCTCCAGGAGTCAACATCCTAGCTGGGTGGACCGGTGCAGTTGGACCAACTGGCTTGGCTGAAGACACCAGGCATGTGGACTTCAACATCATCTCAGGCACTTCCATGTCCTGCCCCCATGTCACTGGCTTAGCTGCCCTTCTTAAGGGCATTCACCCAGAATGGAGCCCTGCAGCTATAAGGTCTGCCCTCATGACCACTGCCTACAGAACCTACAAAAATGGCCAGACCATAAAAGATGTTGCCACAGGGTTACCGGCTACGCCATTTGATTATGGCGCCGGACACGTTGATCCAGTGGCTGCTTTTGATCCTGGCCTTGTGTATGATACCACCGTGGATGACTACTTGAGCTTCTTCTGTGCCTTGAACTACAGTCCCTATCAAATAAAGCTTGTTGCAAGAAGAGACTTTACCTGCAGCAAAAGGAAAAAGTACAGAGTGGAAGATCTCAATTATCCATCTTTTGCTGTTCCTTTCAACACAGCTTATGGAGTAAAGGGTGGTTCTAGCAAACCAGCCACTGTCCAGTATACAAGGACTCTAACAAATGTGGGTGCCGCAGGAACGTATAAAGTTTCGGTGTCGCAGTCTCCGGTGAAGATTGTGGTTCAACCTCAAACACTTAGTTTCAGGGGACTTAACGAGAAGAAGAACTACACAGTTACATTCATGTCTTCTTCAAAGCCTTCTGGAACAACCAGCTTTGCTTATCTGGAATGGTCGGATGGGAAACATAAGGTTACTAGTCCCATTGCTTTCAGTTGGACTTAAACTCTGATTTTTGAAGGCCCTAACTTTGAATTACCTGTTGCAAGCAAACGTGGTCGTGTCCATGAGTAATTGTGTCTCTTTGTTTTGTTCTGTTTTTGGTCCAGCAGAAGGGCATGATGTTATGTTTCTTTTTGTTGTACTCCTCTGAAAATAAGTAAAGAATGATTGTACAGAAAAGAAACAGGGTAATGGAGTACCTGAATAAATGACAGTAAGCTCTTTCTTGTCCCACTATGTGGAATAGGTAGTCCACTTGGGTTATTCATCTATATCCCCAAAGAGCAATAAAACAACTACACTTGCCATGGTCTGATAGACGTTTACCTAATAAAGAACTTTCTAATGGTGTGCTCGAAAGTTTAATCTCAGTTTCAATTATATGACAAATATGATCGTTATTATAGGTTAAAGTAATTAAGTAAATGATATAAAAAAATTTAAGATCCCGTGTTCATTAGTCACTTGATGAACTGAGCAGGCATGAGATTGGGTCTTTCGACTGGTTGAACATATCCTCGTTTTCCTCTATTGCTCTCTCCAGTTTCCATCCAAACCATCACAATTCACCACCCTAGACTCCCATTTTTGTATTTAAAATTTTAAAAAAAAGTAATCAAGAAATTTCAGGTAAACAATAATCTTTAAATCAATTGATAAGCTCTATCTTTATCAGAATAAAAAGAGAGCCATCTTTTCGTCAGAATCCCAAGAAAACGACCTTGAGTAACTACAAATGACTTTTTTAGTCCGATTATAATTGGAAACATGTCCAGTAATAATTCATTTGCTTAAGACTTCAGAAGATTGATGACATTAGCATATGAACCCACTGGGTTGATTAGATTGTTACCCCAACTTAAAGTATCAAAATAAGAAAAAAATATTGTTAGCCTAACTTCATATAGAAAAGCTTAACATTGGAAAAAAGGGAAATTTGATTTAGCTTATTGGAAAGAGATACAAGCTGTAGCCTTAAACGTGAAAATAAAACTGTAGTTCTTAAGTGTACACTTTAACATGAAATCCTTCGTGTATAATGCATTTTCTTGAACCAAGTTGGTTAGCCAATGACTTCTAAATTCAAAAGACAAACAATGTAATGAAATTTACAAATAAAGCTCAAAAATTCAATATGACTCTAACTGTATTCTTACAATTCCATTTGATACGTTTCAGAAAAGCAAAAACACATGGTGTGTTAGAATATTTTGACGATGTGATTAAAAATCAAATCATACATCACTGGGATTAAGATTCTCTACAGTTAAAAAAAAAACTGCATGAGATTTCAATTATTCCTTTAATTTTAATATATAAAGAAGAGAAAAAACTTGCATGGACGGTGAAATTTTAACTGCACATGGTGCAGTTCTTTCTAAGCTGCAGGAAATCCATTTCCTGCCTCACTCAGGGTCCTCTACGGCCTGACAGACAGGAAGATAGTACGTATCGAGCTGCCAATATCTTTGTTTCACACCTTCCCAAACTTGTTCTCCCAAACAATCCTTAACCGGCAATGGAATTAATTGTGTGGAATACCCCAAATTCTCAAGCTCAAGGGATACCAAATTGCAGTAAACAACATGGAAAAATGCATTACTGCCACAAAGACCGTTGAAGAATGAGTAGATACCACCAGGCTTCAACAATGCGGGGAGATGCTGATGGAACTCCCTCAGATCTTCGTAGTACTCCCCATAGGTGTCAAAGAATATTCCTGAACAAAATTCACGCCAATGACCCATATCAAAGACATAATAACAAAGAAGTCTTTTCCCACTAGGTAAGATAAGCTATATGGGATTGCATGATTGTGATGTTAGTAGAGTCGGTTAAAAACTCTTTTATAGTTTGAGTTAAGGTCTAACATGACTATGAAAGCTAACTGATAGATAGGGTGAGGATTACTCCTCACTTATATACACTATTTTGGCTATATTACTAGTGAACAGAGCATCTCCAACACACTACCTCACACCTAACATTTGACGCCTAGAATGTGAAGTTTATAGAATTGGACATTTACAAGTGATTGCAGGACATTTGTGGGTGGTTCAATATCAACCCAATAATAGGTGGAGATACAAGTTGGTCTAATGGTGAAGGGAGAAGGAAAGGAGAGAGAGATCGCGGGTTTGAATCCCTCCACTAACAGATAACATTTGTCGATAAATAAATAAAAAATAATAAGTGGTCAACTGATAGACCCTAAAACAAGAACAACTGTTGGAGTAGGCTGTAATATCATCTTAGAATTTGAATTTAAATCTGACACATTTCCAAATGCTGCTACTCATGGGGGATGAGGCTCTCCCACTTGTATACACTACTTAATGTATATACTAGTAAACAAATAAATAAGACAATAACATTGCAATATTTTTCACAGGAGAATATCCTATTAATTGTAATTGTAATGCGGCTGCAACTAAGCATAAGAATTGGGCGATTAGCAAATACCATCATATGTTTCAAGCTGAGGCAGAACATCTTGCCATCGTCCAAAAACAATCTTGACACTTTCCTTCTGACCCCAACCGGAGCTAAGCATGCGTTCATAAACCTCAGGATGAGCCTCAACAATGGTGTGTGAAGCAGGTGCATATCGCTGAATGGCCGAATCCACCAGCCCCATTCCAAACCCAATATTGAGTACGTGGCCACCTCCCGAACAAACAGCTTTGGCATGAGCCTCCATCAACGGATTCTCCCACGCCATCATCACAGCCTTGCTTTCAGAGTCCATAAGCTTGTCTTCGCTAAAACTCACCCTGTCTTCCAAGTAATCGTGACCGGAATCGCCGTTCTTGTTTTCCTTCCTCGCAATTGTTCCCAGGATCAGTTCGGCTTGAATCCCTAATAAATTGAAATGAAATTAGATTCCAATGCTCAAAATGGAAAAGGAGACTGTTGAAAGGGAAAGTGTACCGGCGTTGACGAGAAGCTCGAAGGCTTCGTTGTGGCCTTCTTGCATGGCGTAGTCGCCGGCGGAGAGGTTGGAGGGGGAAAGAGCGTTCCAGGGAGCGCCGGCGGAGAGGAGGAGGGTGAGGACGGGTGCATGGCCGTGCTTTGCGGCGTGCATCAGAGGATTGAGGCCCTCGCCGTCGAAGTGGCTGACGTCAGCGCCGGAGTCTATGAGAGACCTCACTTTCTCCGTGTCACCTTTTCTGGCCGCCTCGCAAAGTTGCTCCTCCGCTTCATTCATCTTTGCTTGCGCACCTCAAACCCTCTCGCTTCCCACTCTTAAACCTCAACATTTCTTACCTTCCATCTCTTTTTTATTTACTTAACTAATTAAATAACAATAATAATGATAATAATTCCTACTAAAAAAGAAATAATAACAATTTCAATCTTAATCTTACAAGTTTTACTTGTTTTTAATATTTTATGTTTTTTATAAAAAAAAATATATGAATACATAGTTTTTTCTACAAATTATTATATATAAAAAAATATTCACCTTTATAATAATTATCTTAAAAATAATATGAAATAAGTATGTGAAAGTGTTTCAGCAATTAATTTATGATAATTAAGTTTTTTTTAACATTAGGATTGAGAACTTAAATTATAACTTCATAAGAATTGAGAAACAAATTAGTGAAACTTAATATTTCTTTCAAATTCAATTATAAAAAAAATTATTAAATATGAATAACAAATTATAACAATTTTTTTATCATATATACAAATAAGAAATTATCTCAAAAGTAATATAAAATATATTTGTGATTAAATAACTATGTGAAAGTGTTTCAACAATTAATATATGATAATTAAGCTTTTTTTAACATTAGGATTGTGAACTTAAATTATAACTTTATAAGAATTAAGAAACAAATTGGTGAAACATAATATTTCTTCCAAATTCAATTATAAAAAAATCAATAAATACGAATAACAAATTATAACAGATTTTTATCATATTTAATGATATTGTTTTAAAAATATTTTTGGATTAATCTGAAAACACATAGGAAGCTCGTGAAAAATGTTGAAGAACATGAATATTGTAAGTTCATGGATGAAGAATCTTAACTTGCATGATACCAAATATGAAAATGATTATACCTATATTGTAACTTGAAGAATCTTTCCTCCTTCAATGATGTAACTCCTGACTGATAAGTTGAAGAACCCCAAAGGTTACACGTTCAAGAAAGAGCAAACCTATGAGATTCTACATGTTTAAGAAAGTGTCATGAGATTTTAAACGTTTAACTCACCATTACCATGTGTCATGAGATTATTACGTCAAGTACATTGCAAAATCATTAGATTCTTTCTTGTGTGAACTCAAAGGCATGAGATTCTCATCCACTAATGATAAATGCATGACACCAAAGTCTACTTCGCGTGATTAAGTCACTAGCAAAGGGTACTTCTCTAATGTATTTTGAATTTTCTCCTCTTAGCTTTTCATTCTTCTTCATTCTTATTTTGCGAAGCTTGTTTTCTTTCTCACATGCCACTTTTTTCATTCTTTTTGCAATCTCTTGTTTTCTTTTTTTTGTGAAGCAATTACACGTGCACAACCTGGACCTATTGATGGCTCGTTGTTGCGCTTGCAACACAATTATATTTCTAATCAAGTGTGAGAAGGCAAAGAGAAAATGATTCGTCCAAGGTGTAATTTTGTATGGGTGTTTACACATTTGGAATTTATAGACAATCATGTGAAAAAACTTAATAAATGAAGCTAGTTTTGGTTGTGTTATAACTGTTGGGAAGAAGATTGATATAAACCAACATTTGGCCACTGCATTGGTTGAAAGTAGGAGGCCCAGAATTCACACATTTCATTTTTCACATAGGAAGACAACCATAACTTTAGAAGATGTGACCTTGCAGTTGAGCCTCAAGATTGACGGACTACTATAATTGGTGTCCTTACTAATGATTAAGTGTTGCTTGTCAAACCTTATTAGAGGACATTCCACCTAAGTATAAGAAAAATGATTTATCGAACCTGATTGCGGCTTCTGTTGATGTTGTGATTGCACAACATGCTAGAGCACATATCATGATGCTCATAGGCGAAATGTTTGATGTCAGATACATCAGGGGCAAGAGTTCATTTTATGTATTTCTTTTTGTTATCAAATTTTACAAAGGCGAGTCATTATAGTTGGGATGCAACAGTACTAGCTTCCTTTTTTTGAGTTCTAGGCCAGGATATAAAGCTTTTACAGAATGATATTAGAGGATGTTTGTTGTTGCTACAGTCTGCATTAAATGCATTGCCCCATGGATAGATGACTTATTTGATGAAGGAGTACAGCAAGAACTTGGATTTCCTCTTGCAGTGGTCACCGCCAATAAGCCAAACAAACATTCCCACTATAGACCACATATGAATGAGGTTCATTTTTCTTATTTATATTAAGTATTTCTTTGTGTTTTGTATTCATTAACAAATAAGTGACAATAATAACATATGTCTTCCAATTCTTGTGGACACCTTATGAGACACTTCAAATAAGGTGATTAATTAATCATGTTGAGGTATCTATGATTGTTCATGTAAAATTACCTCTCATATGTTTTCCAACGGTGGAATGACATGTAGTAAACAGGGTCATCAAACAATTTAGACAGTGAAAAAATATTCTAAATGACCCACCAAACATAGATGAACTCCACGACATAGGTATAAGAGGGAGAACAAATATTTGTTTGTCTTACTATCATTGTCGCTAGATTAACAAATAAAATCATTAGAATGATTATATTGTTCAAGGTGAAGTTGACCATAGTATTTTGCATGAAAATTCAGAATACGTGTAATGGTATATACGTTGAACTAGACGATATATACCACGTGAGGGGACAACATTTATATGTTTACTTAAGAATTTTGATAAATTATTGCTATTATTATTCATTATTATTTTGAACTTCATAATTCTTAATTTATGGTATTATCTTGACGATCACCACCATTAATCACATGTTGAACCCATTGTACCTCTAGTGTATGTTTCTAAATATATGTTTCAACATCGTCAATCACATGCACAATATATTTATCAATCATCAGACTTCTCTAAATATATGCCTCAAGGATGTGAACAAAGTTTTCAAACATCATAATTCTCATTATATGTCTCAGTGCTCATTTCAAGATTCCTTATACCTCAAATATTTTTGAAGGACTTTTACAAAGGTTTGGTATCACTTTTAACACTACAACATCTTCATACAACCCACCTCCATCAAGCTCTTGGTATTGTCCATCGTTATCTATTCAAATGCATGGTATGAGTTAAGAGGATGAAAAGGGAGATGATGATAACAACAATACCAATAACATGGATGATGATGAATGTGATAATGATGATAACCATAATGGTGACAATGCTCCTTAACAACAACAAATTGTTACAAGTCATCAACCTAAAACAAAAGGAGGATGAAGTCCTGAAATAAGAGAACAACAATTACCATCAAATCAAATGTATTAGGATGAAAGATCTCAACGCATATGCAGAAGAATTTATCATGTGACATCATCCTATTATTAATATTTTTGTTAAACAAATGTGTATAATATATTTTAATATTTTTATTTAAATTTAAATTTTTTACATTATTTTTTTAAGTTACAAAAAAAATAATAATCCTTGACATTTGTAAAAAAATATAAAAATTATTAAATATAAAAATATAGAAAATATATTAAATAAAACAATATAAAAATATAGAAAATATTAAATAAAACTAAAAAAATACATCAATTCATTAAATAATTAAAAAAATTATCCCTTTCTGTCTTTTCAACAAAAAAAGGAAAATAATTATATTATTAAAAAGCACATGACAATTTCTCCTGGTGAAAAAATTGCGATTTTTTTTAGAATACACCTAAAATGAATACAGATTAATATAATTAAAAAAAGATTAAATTAATTGAATATTAAAATATATTTTGATTTAAAACAATTAATAAAGCTGATATAAGTTTTGATTCTAATTTATAGCAACTTTAAATTCAATTAAGACATCTCACTATTTTTAATAAATGCACCTGAACAAAATTATAACATAGGAGCAAAAATAATTTTCTCTTTTTATATCATAAAAATTCACAATTATATTAATTAAAGTAATTTTAATGTAACAAAAAAGATTAAATTAATTAAACATTAAAATATATTCTAGATTAAATTCGTACGAAGGTGTGTCTCTAAAAAAACGATGTGTTTATATCTGTCAAATTCATGGGAAGATGTGTTTCTAAAAATAAATAAAAAATCATACTAAGAACCAACTTGACCGACCGCACAATTTTCATGAATTAAATGGGTGATTTACTCTGGAGGAAGCTAATCTTCATCCCACCCTACTGTACCAGCTGACACGGACATCATCTCACGCGTGCTTGCTGTATATCCAATTCTTCATACTTTTCCTTCATTGCCCAAAATAATTTTGTTACGTTTCCCTCCAACTATTCCAATCCATCTTTTAATTCACCTTCTCCCCCTTGTAACCCAACACAGATTACATACATCGAATTCCTCGGTTATTTCCTTTCCCAGATTTCGGTTGTTATTAATTATCATATTATTATTCAATATTCATGGCGTCGAGTTTTGATCGATGGGAAAAAGATCCTTTCTTTAACGCGGCCGAAGAAGTTCAGGAATCTGCAGACAGGTACCTATCATTCTTCCAATTAGGTTTTCCATTTGTTTTCGCCTTTTTTCCTATTTCATTTAATCTTCAATTTGGTTTTCCAAGGAAATGTAGGGATAATATAATAGAATCTTTCCAAGTAATTCCATTTTGGATGAAACAGACGCACTTGCCAAATTGTACCCTCCCCTTTGTTTTTTTTTTTTTTTATTTGTTTTTTTGAAAGGCTTAAGGTTTTTAAGTTCTTTTGTGTGCACAATCTTAAAAAAAATAATGTATTCCTCAGATTTTGTTGTCATTGATTTGCTATGGTTGTGTTTTCAAGGATGGAATCTACATATAGAACATGGATTCATGCAAGGAGAGATGCGTCCAGCCCATGGAACTGTGATGAACTCCGCCGAGATCTAGAAACTACTCTTGGCACTGCTAAATGGCAGGTAATTTCTCTTAGAAAATGTGTAGTTTTACTTTTTTGTATAATCATAACGAGCACGTGGTTGCATTTGGATGGACAATGCAGTTAGAGGAATTTGAACGGGCAGCTAGGTCAAGTTATAGCAGAGTTTCAAGTGAGGATGCGAGAAATAGACACCGGGATTTTATTCATGCCATTGGTGACAAGATTCAGAAAGTTGAACATTCGTTACAAGAATCTGTTCATTCAGGTAGCAAGGCATCTCTGCCTTGGACGCGTCTGGATGAAGGAGAACGAGATGAGCTTGCGTCGTTTCTTTCGGGAATACCGGTTCTCATTAAATGTGTTGGCAGAGACAATGAAAGTCTGCAAGCTAATTGTTCAAGCAATTTACATGTTTCATCTGGGTGGGGTTCGTCCGAAGCAGCGCTGGAGAAATCACGTGGGCATCGCAGGGCAGCTAGTGCTGATGCTGATATTGGTACTTGGAAAATCACTGTTTCTGACGATGTGCAACAATCTAGTTCCTCCAATGGTTCTTCTGGTCCTACTCCTATGCATAAGGTAGCCAGTCTCTCTGGATTTTTTGGTTCTATGGAAACCATCTCTAAGTTCAAGTGGCCTAAGAATGGTTATAGAAAGCTCAAAGCGGTTAATCCTTGTGAAGAAGAGGACAAGGCACTGCTACCACCAGCTGGATTGAATGGGGTTTGTTCTTTAGCTGCTTTTGTTTTTATTCTGTTAACAGAGACTTGGTTGTGTACTTTTAATGCTTTTGCTTTAGTATTAATACCTCATGTTTTTTCCCCCAAATAAAGGGCATCGAAGCATACTATGAGAGAAGTAAGAGTTCCCTTGGCAATTGTAATGAATGTTATGATAAGCAACTCCACGGGTGGTATGGGGCTCTCCATAGGCAGCTTCAAAGATCTCAATACCAAATGCAATACAATCGACCAGTTCAAATAGCTGTATGGGCTGTTATTCTCCTTTGCTTTATTGGTAGGCCTTTTTTTCTTTCTATAATATGTATGGCCTTCTTGATGATGCTTTCCATTTACCCCCCCCCCCCCCCCTCCTTTGGATATACAACTTTTTTTTGCCCCATTTTAGTTTTTCCTGGTTCCTTTGTTCGTGAAGCCTTTTCATGGTATCATTGTTCTTGCCTTTTCATGCTTTCTTTGTGGGCATGATTTTGTTGCAGTTATATATTTCACGTATAGAGATGAAGCTAATTTTGAATTTATAGAACTTTATTATTCGTATGCCTACTGTTGGGGGAACTTCCAAATATCATATGAAGTGGTGAGATTTAGTCACGATTGCCCCTTCTAAAGTTTTACTAAGAAATTTTATAGTTGGCCGTTTTCACCTACCAAGGGGTGTTCTGTGTGCATCCTTGTGCAGTTGTGCTTATATCTTGGTCTATAGTACTTGGTAACTGTTTGAAACTTTGTCTATATGCCTCACAGGCCAAACGAATACTGAGAAGCTATGTCAATTCAAATTCTCTTTGCAATTGTTACTTTTATCGTTTCCTTTGTCCTCCTCTCTTTATTGCAATAGTATATGTTGGCTTACAATTTTGATTTCTCTGCAGTTTTAATTGCTTTTTGCACGATGTAGAAAGGAAGATTTAGATAAATTTTCTATCAATTTCTGGTTGCGGCAGGCAGAATGGGAGAATGGACAAACAATCTTTTGATTCGAGTTCATATAATCTATGTTGTCGCTTAAGCAAGCGAGAGTTTTTTATCTACTTCTCGCTGGCATACATGGTGTCGATATAACATTTCAAGTGCTTTGATATTATTACTACTTAGAGTCTTCCATTATACATAGCAGTAGCATTTCCTTATTTTTTTCTTCTTCTCATTTTTGCTATCTATTTTTCGTTCACCTATTCCAGAATGGTCTCATGAAGATTGAAGAGTATTCCCTCTTCGCTGTTGTACTATATCACAAGATGTAAATGACAAAGTCAATGGACATAAATGTTGCAACGAATAAGATTTTAGCTTGCATGTATAAATTGAGGATAATATACCATGATTCTGTTTGGATTATTTATGAAATAATTTTAAGAAAATAAATTATATAAGTTTGTCCATATTCTAATTTGTAGAAGTTGTTCAAAATTAGTTTATCCAAAAGTTTATTTTCAATTTATACATAAATTAATTTTAACCTACAGAAAAGTTACTTAATTTTTTTTTTTTTAGTTTTCTTCTTGTGAATGTATTTATGAAAAAGTTGATTTAAACATGTCCTATCTTGGTACTTGTCAATTAACCAACACTCGTGGAATGATGGAATTAATTCAGGGTAAGGCACGTATCTATATCTATCATCTATTCATCTTGTGATGGCCACCTTTTCTCTGGGATGAATCATAAAAAGGGCTGCCAATTAACTAACTGCAATACCAAGTCTGGAGCTAAGGGAAAATAAGATACTATTGGAGGGCTCAAATATGAAAGAATTATTAATCTTGCATTTTCCAAAGTGATGTATTTTAAAATTAGAAAGATAGGGATTTTTTTTAAAAGACTAGAGCTATATATGTACAAATGTGTGTTTTGATTAGCTTTATTTTTAGAAAGTCGTTTGTTTTTATTCTTTTTAGAGAATTTCTTTTACCATGCACGACCATGTACTTGTGTTAAATACAAGAAACTAAAGAATTAATAAACACAAAAGTCATATGAAATAATTAGATTAGCTGCTAGAAAGCAATTCTCCATCAACCAGACGTTTGAGCCTGTTTGATTACGTGTAGGAAACCGTTTACGCATTATGAGAGCAAACGTGCAAGGAACAAATTTTTATGTTGAGTTAATTATATCCATTAAATTACGTTCCATCGAAAAATCAAACACATCTGAGCTATGCGTTCAATTCCGGAAAATATCAGATCCTTTGAATGGAAGTATATATTGGAAAGTACTAGAAATTAGCAACTGAACCAAATAAGCGCGTGTTTGAAGACTAACTTCAAGTTAAACGTCAATAACCATAAAGGCATTCCGTCAAACAGAAAAAACCATAAAGACATAGATTTCCGTTGGAACTTGGAAGTGTATTGGAAAGTAAAAAATGAGTAAAACAAACACACTTATTTTCAAAGTGTTCCAAATACAATGGACCAAAAAACAAAAAAATAAAGAGTTCTTCTCGTTTAACCCATATTTCATCCTCCAACAGATAGATATCAACTCTCAAATCTCAATTAAAAGCAATACAACTATACAATAACATTCAGAAAGCGAGTTAATAAGATGAGCTAGTAAGTGAGACATCGGTAACCAAAATAGAGTGCAGCTACAAGAAGTGGAACAAAGAACTCGTAAAAAACGAGGGACTTAGACCTTGCACTCTCTTTGATCACGAAGGCACTCATCTCTTTGGTGTCGGATTCCTTGTCGACAACATCCTTCACCTCTTGAACTGTGGCACCTTGGAGGACACCCACTTGGTACTTTAGGACCATGTTTTGCGCTGCTTTGCTGTGTCCAATAACATCAAACTCCTTTGTCGCATCCTTCCCAGCTACCTCTAGAATCACCTCTTCCCCTCCCGGGTGTTCCTCCAAGAACTTTGTCACGTCCAACACCTACCAAAATTCAAACAATCAATTAACATAACCTCTTTTTATTCTTCCATTTGATATGTGCAAAGTATTCCCCACTTTTTACAATAACTAAAATAACGGCTAAATGAGAGACGAGAAAGTGCCCCATGAATATCGTTTGAATATGGTGAAATGCCAATATAAATCAATGCCAGATCAAATGGTGGACATTATACTTTCTCACTTACATGTTTTTAGGCTAGATTTCCTATTTTCTTAGACACAATTAGCTACAAAAACACCAACTTTAATGAAATATCCTTTGCCAATTACATTTTTTTTATGTACATGATTCCGGCCCGAGACCTTGTTAATTTTTAGAAATCATCTCTTAATTAATTACTAGAAAATAAAAGGAATAATAACGAAAAATCTATATTTAATCTTTAAAAAAATCTGTTACTAAAACTTAATGACTTCAAAACTAACAAGGTAAAACAAATTTTTGTTATTAAACTTGGTTACTAATTTATTCATTTTTATGAGAGTGTATGAGACACAAATTAAGAAGCTACTACTTACCCTGCCATTGATCACAAGCCAACAGTCTTTGTTGGATTTATGTTGGGCAACCTGTGAGAGAGTGAAAACCCTTCGTTCTGCCATGCTTCCTAATTAATGAGTTTTGGCGTAGTTCCTATAACACGAGAAAAAAAAATGCTCTAGTTTGAAACAACAAGATACGTGCCAAAATTTATAAAATGGTGGTAGATAAGTTGCACTTTCAGTTACTACTACCACGTTTTTTCTTCCTCCGAGGGTTATCAACCACCAATCACCACCTTGACAGGAAGATCTAACTGGCTCTATTAATGATTAATTCCATATCATCGTCGTCTACAAGATTCCGAAGATATATAGAGAGAATTCCATTTAATTAATTTACTTGCCATGGATTTATTTCTATATTTTAAAAGATACAGAGTTTAATATTTTATTGCATAATGTAAAGTTGGTTTATTAACTGATAATTATACATTGCTTAAAAGAATAATAAAAGTTTAATGGAATAATAAAACTCAAATTTTTTATATTGTTTGTTTAAGGTTCGGAATTTAGAAATATTCCAAGGTGATGTTACATTAAGTTTTTAAAATAAATATTTATTTATGAATATTTAATTATATTTAAGGTCCTTGATTATCAAGCCCAAAACTCAATTGTTTTTGCCGTGTTAATCGATTATCATCTTCAAAAATGATTTTTGTGGGTCAGTTTTAAACCACTTATAAACACTTGAAATCGCCAAAATTTCAATTTATGGCTGTTTTTAACCAATAAAAAAGATCCACCACAAATTTATACACCGTATCAGATTACTGTTCGTTTCTACTTTCCAAATTCCACACCACCAAATACACACCATTTACTATCTCATCTCAATTTCCCCTTTATTTTTCTTGCACCAAACGAAGCGTACATATAAAATTACCATTCATGTCACAAACTGTTTACTTAGTGCAAGCAGTATCCAAGAAATGAGAGCTGTAACAAGCACTGTAGTGCTACTACGATTTGAAAGGACAATAATCGGAAGTCACAAGTACTATCTCCACAGGCTTCTTGTTATTACAAATTCAATTTATCTCCATAGGCCAACCAGGAATTTACAAAGTACAAACGCTACCGTGCACCTCCAACTTCGGTCCTGGGTTTTGACAACTCCGTGCTGTTAACTTTCTCCTTGCTATCAAAATCCACTCCTTGAAATGTGACCCGTGAGGAACGATACTTGCTACCAAAGGCAGTACCAAACCCCCAACCAAGCCCTACTCCAACGCCACAACCTCCACCTTCATAATTATATCCAATACACCCAATTCAATAAGCTAGGTCAATTTCATAATATTTGATTTACAAAAAAAATGTTAAAATAAATTTTCAGCCCTCGTAGATAACATAATATTTACATGCACAATCATTTTCACTGGCTATTGCCCTTATAACAATGTGAGACTGACATGGTAATACCGCCGAGTAGAAACAAATTTGCAAATAATTGTTACATCTCTCTCTGTCTCTTTCTCTTTCTCTCTGTTCATGGTAATATAACGTTAAGAGACCAAATTAATGAAATGAAATTCTGTTTCAGAAATCAGAACTAGTTGAAAACTTTCTTTGAGTACAAACAATATTGTAAGCAGAATATTAAAAAAATTCCAAAAATTCGTACCACAGGCAGAACTAAAATGACAAAATAGGAAATAGCAATGCCAACATTACTTGAGAGTTGGGAGATGAAAAAACAGAACTACTTTCAGGTGGTCAGCTCTTTTTATATTATTTTCTGCTGAGGGAGGGGTAGAGTAATTATGCCAACCCTATCCCATAAGGTTAGATATTAGCACTAACCAAGCCAGAAGGATAGATATTAGCAAACAATTTGTTACAATGTCATCAACTAGTAGGATTTTTGGTGTGGGGGGGAAGGCAACACACTTCATACAGTATGTCATAGTCATAGCCATTAAATACTGAAAATTAAAACCAAGTAACAGAAAAGGAAGCAAGATTAAGGAGTATTGTACTGTACCTGCACCAAGACCCAATAAGTTCAATGGCATACCTGTGCAACAGATAAAAACAACAGATCAGATACGTAAATTATGAGCAGAATATGAAGAAAATTATTTCATCTCTGTATTATTTCATGAGTATAGATACATTATATAGAAATGAACCATTTTCAATATCTGATTTGATGAAGTTTCTGTTAATCCTTACATGCTTCATCCTATCATGTTCAATTGGATTACGAACTAGGCACTTGGCTGAATTGCTGTCAAAATAAAGAGTTTCACAGGTTCTTGAATTGGAATAGATAAATCTTCCAGTAACCTATTTATCCAGATCAGTTCAGAAACACCTTCATTGATTGCTCTATATTCTGCCTCTGCACTTCTCCTAGTCAAAACAATCTGTTTCTTGCTTCTTTAGGTCCCCAAACTTCCCAATGCCTTTGCACAATACATACAGACGACTTTGTCACTGAACCAGCCTAAGCACCTTTATATCTAGGGTACTGAGAGATGAGATCTTGAGAAGAGAATGTATTTTGTTCATAAATTAAATGGTTAATATAAGTACAGGCTAAAGTCCACTAGGTAGGAAACTAAGACTGATACTTTGTGGAAGGCTTGACTAAGGAAAGTAGCAATAGATAGACAAAATTTGAGAAGATTGTGCTAAAAAATTTGGAATGAAAATTTACACTTGCTTGGTATCACAGAAGTGTGGAAAGGATGGATGGTAGAAAGTGGAGTGCTATATTCTTCACTCCACGTCACCGTATTTGGCCTATAGTGGGTGATCCTATGGTATGAAAATGTGCCAAGAGCAAGTTTGGATAAACTTTTCAGCAAATACTTATAGAAGAAGAAAAAATAAAGAACCAAGGAGATGAAATGAATTAGAACTTATTGCATAAGTAAAAGTCAACTCACACTACTTAACTTTTTCAAAATCTCCATTGTTTAACTTCTCCATAAACACTTATAAATTATAATAAATCAATTGTTAAATATTTATCCAATTGACAAGGACACGTAAGCTAGAAAGAAGCAAATCCAAAATTGGGCCTAAATTACAAGTCTAGAAGTGCTTGTCCACCCACATTCCATTCTATACCAAGAAACCTTACTATCCAGACTCAATAATTACCAAATACCAACAGACAATCAGTTATGCAAGCATATCTAACAAATTCGTCTGGAACGACAAGATTAACATTAGAACAAAATAAAAAGGAAATTGGAAGTAACAACTAAATTGGATAATAAATGAATGCAACAGCTTAAAAAGATTGCTAGTAAACAGCAGGGAAAAAAGACTCATAATTCTAAGATCAACGAGTGGAGTATCAAAATTGGGTACTAAAATTAAATTGCAAAAGGTAGAGAAATGTCAAAAACGATTCGAAAGTAAGGCACAGACCTCCGAAACCCCATCCTATACCGAAACCGCAACCTACGCCGAAACCTGAAAAAGAAAATTTAGCGTGTGAGAGGGAATCGAGATTCCGAATATGCAGAAATCGTGAAACCCAAACCAGCGTACCAAATCCAACGCCGGTTCCGTTGAAGGTTGTAATAACCATTTCTTTCCTTCTTCCTTTCTGGCTATACAAAGTAAGGAGATCAGAGAAGAGTGAGTGTGAATAAATTAATTAACTAGTCGAGAGTACAAGCCTTTTTTCTTGGGCCATATGGACTCAAAGACTCATGCTGGACTTGGACCCGACACGCAAGTCCACTTCATAATATGACTTCCCCAATGTTTGTGGCTGATTGCACCAAGAAAAACAATATTATGACTCAGAAAAATACATAAATATTTAATTTTTAAAACTTTTCATATCTTTCACCTATTTTCATTTTTTAATTATCTTCATCTTTTCATTTTATTCAACTGCATATTCTTCAATTTTTTTTACCATCACCATTCATCAAGAAATAGTTGTTACAATACCTCGTATTACTTAATTATCTGGTCAACTAAAATGAGTTTTTTTTTTCATGATGGAAAAAAAATATTTTTTAATTCTTTTTTCTTTTACAAATAGACTCTAATTTGAGGGTTTAAGTTGATTCTTTGAGAACAATTAGACATTTTTCTTGAACAAGTCTTTCATTTGCTAAGTTGTCCAATTAGACCAACTTATTTCTTCGTCAAAGTGATGAAATAATTTTGTTATAGAAAGAAGTTGTGATAACAAATGCTCAACTTGTGCTCTTGTGAAGTTGTTAAGGTTAAGCCATCATTTGCAATGATGACCAAATCAATATTAGTTGTAATGTCCCGACGTTCTTTACAACGATATAAAATTTGTTTAACAGTCTAAATATTTTCAATATGTTTTTTAACAATAATCTAAGATTGGAGCAAAGCTGATGTTGAATCTAAAGGATCCCTAAATCCGAATTTCATTTCATTTGATCATCAAACTTATACATTTTTGTAATTAACCCATTCTATTAAGTTCAAGTTAAATTAAAATTTATATATTTTATTTAAATCTTAATTCGCTATTTTATCTCTGACTCATTTTAAATGACTATTATTGAATGGCATTAGAGAATGTTAAAAGATATAGTTTGTTTTAATGTGTTCTATTTCTATAGAAATCCTTGACTTACATTGGAATTCCTTCTTTCCCTTAAAAAAAAAAATGGAATTCCTTCTAGTTAAAAATTTCATGTATTTACATATCCAATGAATTGATATTGTTGGATAAAGTTCAACCATTTCATTTTTTTATTAATCAAATTTAAAACATGCATTTGAAATTCAAACTGTTCGATCTTTATTCGATAGTTTAATTCATTGATTGCATGAATACATAAAATAGAACTTGGAGGGGATCAAGATCCATCTTTATACGGGCGAACGTGAGACTCTTGTCAAATTTTGGCAGCGTAAATTTTATGTACCTTTTCTAACATTTTATCAACCGATTGAATACAATATGTTTTTTGGTCTACAAACAGAAACATGTGACTTGAAGGCATCAAACTTGACAAGATGCTAATTTCTTGTGACAATCAGCGTGACATATACTTGTACGAGAGACATCTAATATTCAAAATTCAATGTGTCTCTACTTATGAACAACTTGTGAAGTCATCTCAAGACAACGCGATCTGCATCCAGGTCTGACGTGATTCTCTACTCTCAATGATTCTAGGAACTAACTCGAAACATTATCCTCTCATTCTCAAAATGTATTCTTTCTTTATATTCCCGTATCAGCACGAATATTTCCCCAACATTATAACATAATATTTTTGAATGAATACAATCGTTTTCCATAGCACTCTATTGTACGTGGCAACCATTACATTAATAAATTATCAAACAAACAATCACGAAAAGCAACTACTACTTCAAATACAATAATCGACTCTGTATTCAAGCCAATCGTGGAATTTACTTGTTTTAGACTAGTAGTCAATCCACTTGTCTCGTGATGTTTATCTAACAAATTGCAATACCCTTTTTATAATCAGGATATAAATGAAAGAACAATGAGATACGTTACCGAAAACTGGTTCTTGCTTATCATTCAAGTTTTGCTTCCACTTTCTGTAAATACTAAATACCAGAAACTGTGGATACAAAATTACAACACAACACAAGACATAACTCTGGATTATCCCAACCACTCATACGAGTTATATCCTCGAGTTTTATTCATTCATTCATTCCATATAATGATATAAATTACAGGGAAATACAAACAAAGACGCACATGAGAAATTAAACAGAAGCAGCAAGAAGAGAATGAATTAAATTCAAGGCACAATCTTATAAGCCTTGGTCTTGTCTATCCAACTTATGAACGAATTCTTGGAGTTCCTGAATCCCAAAAACCCATGTTCCTTGGCCTTGTTCATGCTATCCAACATTCCCTCCCCTGAGAAAATAAGATCCACAAACCACCAATCAGCAACCTCGTCAAGCTTGGTAGGCAGAAGCTGATTCTCACTCACAATCTCATCCCAAACAGGACCCTTATCCTTCATCAATTCCGACAAACTCAAACCTTCTTCCTCAAACCCATACTCCTCAATCCCAAACTGTTCCGCCAGCACCTTCCAAAGATGCTTCCACCTGAACACGTCTCCATTGGAGCAGTTAAACGCCTCGTTCCGCGCGTAGGGATCAACCGCGGCCCAAATGTGCTGCTCCGCAATCAAATCCGCATCGGAGGCACAAGAATAACTCTCCCACGCGCCTCTCGTGCCGGGGAATCTCAACGGAACACCCTCGTGCTTGCAAATTGCGGCGTACACGCTGAGCGTCCCAATCATGTTCATTAAACTGTAAGGCGAAAACCCAAAGATTACTTGGGGTCTGTGAACTGACCAGGTCAAACCCTCTTTCTTAGCGGTTTCTTCAAAAAGAATATCCTCTTGGGTGTAATAAAAATTGGGCGCATCCAAACGCGGCATATCCTCCGCGAAGGGAGGTTCATGAGATTCGATCTTGCCGATGAATTCGAAGGGTCCGATGTAGTGCTTGCCGCCTGTCTGGAGTGACACGTGGCGGAGATTGGGGGCGTTGGGGATAACGGCGCGAAGCACGTTCTGTAACATAGCGCCGTTAACTTCGCAGTTTTCTGCTTCGGTGGAGCGGTTGGTCCACGACACGAAGAAGACGTGAGTGACGTCGGTTAGGGCGGAGAGTTTGGCTTCGGCGTCGGCGGGATCGGAGACGTCGCACTGGATGTACTCGACAGGATGGTCGGCGTTCCACGGCGGACGGGGGCGGCGTGCGACGCCGTAGACCTTCCATGGACCGGCGGGGGTGTCGGCGAGAGGGAGGATCTCGGCGAGGCTGTTGCCCACGATGCCCGTCACGCCGATCACCAGGCCCACGCTCTGGAAGCTTCGCGGCGGTTCCTCTTCCTCGAATTTCTTCTGCAGAAAAAAAGCAATTAAATGTTAATAATAATAATAGAAATGAAAAAAGGAAAAAGAAAATGAATAGTTGTTGATCTTGCCTTGGCAGCACCGATTGCTCCAGCCCACCACCAACTCATTTTTTAGAATCTGAATAGTTCGATTAAGCAGATGCCCTTTTGGCTTGGCTTCTTCCACTTGCAGATTTATTTATACAGACAATAATCATAGTTCCGATCGACCTAGACTTCTGACTGGATGACCTGTCACCATATTTTTAACAAGATAAGACGAAATAAAAGAAAAGTAAATTTAGTATTTTAAGCAAGGTTAAATCAGTTTTTTTCTTCTGATTTATTATTTAATTTTTAATTTTTTTAATTTAATCTTTTAATTTTTAAAATATATATTCTGTGAAGGTTTAAAATCATAACAGATTTAAATTGTCACAAAATGTAATTTTATATAATTTAGATACAAAGATCAAATTGAATTAATTTAAAAAATCAGAATATCAAATTAAATCTAAGAAAATAAATTTAAACTTTAAGTAACAGTGCATTCTATAAATATTTAATATTTAATATGATTAATTTATATAATTAATAGGTATGTTTAAATATATAAATTCATCTTAGATTTATAATAAATAATTTAATTTGTGACAAAACATTAGTTTTAGAAATTGACAATTATTAGTAATTGTTTCTAATTATTTGCGATATAAATAATATAGATTAAAATCGAGAGAGAGAGAGAGAGAGAGAGACATTTAAAAAGTTCAAATACTTATAAATTATGGGTATTTTGAGATGATTGGAAAATATGTTGTAAAATTAATGTGTGAAATGCATGTATAAAAAAGAGAGACAAAAACTGAGAAAAGAAAAAAAAATATTGAATTCCTAATTTATACTTGAAAGAATGAAAAGATAAAAAATTCACTCTTTCATACATTCTAGTCTATAATACAAACTGGATTATTCTTTATATTTTTCATATAATGTTTTAATTTAATTAGTATTTTTGCCTATTGTATTTATATATTACCGAGCACGTGGAATGGTGGTTGTGACATATAATTGTTTTAACTTAATTAAAAGTTTTAAAAATATATTTAAAGAAATTTTTTTATCTTCATATCATACTAATACCTTTAGTAGAGCATATCTATACAAGCTATACTCTAAAAATAAAATTAGGTATTGTGTAAAAGGACTATTTTTTATATAAATAAATTTCATAGTATATAGATTATATTTTATTTATAACTCAACAAATAAACATCTTTTATTGTAATTTTATTTTAAATTTTAAATTTATAATAATGCCTTGGGAAGAGGTGGTGCCGTGGTGTATTCGTGGAACGCAAGGAGAATGGCTGTTTGGGTTTGCTAATTTTGGAAGCCCTGGGGACTCTATTCATGTTGAACTTTGGGCTTTGAAGATAGGAACCCAACATACTTGGAAGGTTCAGGTATAGCTCTGTCCAGTGTGAAACAGCCTGTCAGGATGTTGTTAATTGCATGAATAATTGGTCAAATCTGATTTGGATAAACCTTTGCAAAATTAGTTTTAAACAAAATCTATTTAATAAAATTAATTATAATCATTTATATTTAAAAGCTTTTACTTTTAAAACAATTTAGTAGAAAATTTAATATAATGTTTTTATTTAACATTTAACTCATAAATCAATATTAAACTCAAACAATTCTTCAATTAATATAAAACTAATTACATATAAACATTTATCTAAAATCAATTTTAAGTATTATTTTATCATGAATTTATTTGTTCTCTTTCATCAAAAATACTATCATGATTTTTTTGTTTATCTAAGGTGGAACTAAATATCTCTAATAATAGTACGTTTGTGTACTTGTTCAGAACTATATGTGCACCAATTCTATTATTCTATTGCTCCGGCGTGATGAAAAACTTTGTTGCGGTTCCTATAACTTACGTTTGGCGTAATCTAAACAAGAAAACAAACGCAGCAGAACCTTATTTAAAATTTACAAAATTCATCCGGTTCTCTCAAACTCCATTAAGTTTTTGCAGTTCATACGAAGTTACGAACTTCTGATCAGCACTGGGAATGCTTTAGTTTGTGTGGTACTAATATTGTTGTTGGGTATTTTTAATTTGAGCAATAAGTTACAGTAGTATTATATTGAAAATGGAGATGTGGTCCTCTCCATTTCCCTGCGTGATGCTGGGTTAGGGTTATATCAGTCACGCCATTCTTTTATAATTAATTGGCTATTCCATCATGCATAACACTCCATTTATCATTTTGAATACGCAAAATAGATTAGAGAGCCTTGTTAGTTCGATTTCTATGTACTGCCAATCATCTGGGTCCTTGAGAAGGAGAAGAAGACAATAGATACCTATGTACTGCCAATCATCTGAAGATCTTGAAAGGTTACCTAGAGTGTTCACAACTTTTGGCAATTCAGCAATGTTTTTCCTTCCTACTTTGCTATAACACAAGATTCTAACAAGTCCAACCCCTGCTGGAGACGTGTGATTTATCAAACCACCCCACATATCGCACAAGTACTTGAGAAACACCTTTTTGCAGATGAGATCCAAAGACCTATCTTTGCAAGCAAAGCAATTCAGAAGGTAAAGAGACCAACACTGAAGCTGGCTAACCCATTCCTCTGCCTTGCGATTCTCCATATCCAAATCCCCAACCCCTCTAGCCATGAAGTTTCTGTGGTACTCAAGTCTTTTTTGTTTTCCTTCAAAGATACGAAGTCAACATAGACCACTTGTAAACAAGTTGAAGCCAGGTTCGTGCTGTGCTACTGATTCAAACGTGCTTTTGTAACTGGCCAAGTGACCAAGTACTCTAACAGCAACTCTTTGCTCAACCCAACTGATTTTCCCACTAAGCAGGTCCAGTAATGGAGGTAACACACCTGATTCCACCGCTAGTTGTGCAAACTCTTCCTTGTTCATTGTGTAAGAGCCAATGATGTGAGCAGCGTAATAGGGTATGTATATGTTTTGATTCGTGAGAAGCCAGTGTGTGTCGTTTATGCCTTTGTGGATTAGACTTGCCATGCACTTGAATATGCCGAGGGATGGGGACTCTGGGGCTCATTGCGATGTGCCATAGTCCACTCAGCACCGACATGTGTTGATGAGTCTCTCCCTGAGGCTGAGGCATTTCTTTGAAGCAGGTTGCTATTCCAGCCCTTCTGAGAGACGTATCTGGTTCTCTCATGCTGCAGAAGAAACAACAAGGGTTGATTGCAGGACCCTTCGTTCACGTGATCGCTGGTGTTGCAAGGAGTGTTGGGAATGGGAGTCACTCTTTTTTTCTTTATTTGGGACTTCATAGCTGTCTCAGTTGATTGGGGATTTCTTTGACTACTAAGTTAGGATGCTCAGTGCGTTATATATATGAAGGTCCTGGGGCATGAGGGATTCCAGATTGACTAGGTTAATAATGGGCTGGGGGGGAGGGGAGGAAAGAAAGAAGGGGGTGAATGCTATGTTACACCTAGAGGCTAGAGGCGCATAAATTGAGGCTTTCAATGTCCAATAAAGCAGTTTCTATCTATATATATATGAGAAAAAATTGGCATGCTTCATAGAGCAGTTATCTTTTTGTTTCCGGTGTTTTTGTTTTTACAGTAGATAAATATGTTCATAGATGACAAAGTTATTTCCTTTAAACATTTAAAGTAGTTGTGCATAACCAAACTTTGAATGAGTGAGACATGATAAGTTAAGAATATGGCCCTATACTAATTGATCAGTAATATTATTATTTGTACAATTTTTCAGCATAACATTTTTTTTTACTTTTGTACAGCTTTTCCTCATAATAATATCAATTATGACACACACTGGCACACCTTAAAGATCTTAAGTAAGATTGGAATGATGTAATATTTAGGTTAAAGAATTAAAGGAAAATTTGCACATTAATTCTTTATTTTCAACACATTCGTAATATATATATATATATATATATATATATATATATTGATTCAATAAGTTCACTAAGTTGTGATCAATACAATATCAATTTAACAATTAATTTATGTTTCTTTTATAAATAACTTTTTTTCATTGTTTATGTTTTCAGCTTTCCGTGCATTTGAATACCTACAAAGAAAACTCAATTTATGTACGACCACTGTTATCAAAAGAAATTGGAACAGAAATATATACTGAGACACTTAATTTGCGGGAAGCAAAATTGTTCTAAGAATTAAATCAGTGAACTTTATCGTTGCTTAATTAAGACTCACCTTCTTTCTTAAAATAATAGAGCAAAAAAAATGACACTTTAACATACAGCATTCTCTTTTCTGGGTCCATTCTCTTGTCCATATATATTTAAGAAAAATGTGTGTATAGTTAAATTTAATCACGTGCACATTGATATCATTATTATCCCTTCACAACTTAAATACTTTCTGCCAAACATATGTAATACTAGTATACCATGCAGAGCTTCAATCACGTTCGTGGTTACGAATTAAAAGAAACTGGGAAAGAGATAGATTGCATACAGCGATACACTGCACTCGGACAATTCAACACATTTCTATAATTTTTTATTTTTATTATTATGTCATGTTCCTCTTATAATTAAGTACTTTGGTGCGGTGAGGGGTTGTCCTCCTCTCCCTGATCATGATCTATGTTTCTTGTTGGAAGCTAAACGTCCCCGACAGTACTTTCTTTTTCTTTGGTCGATAACCCGACAGAACTTTTCAAATCAAACACTAGTTCATGAAAGGCTTTTTTACCTTCGTTTTTTTTTTAATCTAACTTTTCTTACTTTTATACATCCTTTCTCATGCAAGAGTCTATCGTCCTTATGCGACAAAGCGGATCATCACGTAAGCAAGAAAATTTGAAGACTTCGATCATATGTTGCACACAGTGTAGACTCGTGATGCTTTTTCTTATTTTCTATGCAAATTTATCATCATGCTGTCCAGTATCCAATCAACTAAATAAGTTCCTTTTTCAACAGCTCCAATGCTCCACCTATGCCTATAAAGACCTTTTTAAGCAAAAAATGTGTATAAAGTCTAAGTTAAACTGAAAATAGATTATGGGATTTCACCAACCTTAGCTGTTATGAATAGAACACATGAGGCACCACAATTGCAAGCAGCACAATCAATAGGAATGCTGACGTGGCAGGATGTTATTGGCTCCCAAAGATTATCTTGTCTGCTATTTTTATAATTCTGTTATGAGCAAATCTTTTCTGTTATGCCCTGTAATCAGAATCAATAGGGATGCTGTTAGCACTAAAGCTCTATATAAAGAAATCAATCATATGTAAGAAGAAGCAGAGAAATATAATCAGAATTCCTTCTCTTCAATCCTCGAACTCTAGGATCATAACATTAGCCCACAATTCCCAACTTGCTAAATAAGATTTAATAGCTGAAGAGAAATGAGCACCTAAGTTACTACTTACTAAGCCAAGGTGAGGGACCACATCTTCAAATGGCAAAACAATCCCCTTCAAATCAGTAGCAGAATGTGGTCCCGTCACATTGCTAAATTCGCACCTTCAAATAAAATCATACACCATAACTCTTTGAAAGCAGAATATGGATTAAAAACATGATTCAATTACAGGTGGTGGTGGTCTCAAGAATATGCGGCTTCCATATAGGTGGAAAGCATAAAAAGGATGTTTCTTAGATTTTATCTTCTTCTTAAGAATATTATTTCAGATCATGCTTCAAAGATTCGTTTAACTATGCCAAAACACAATTGAGGCGGGGACTTAATTTATTAATTGTTTGTTCGTACCATTAACATGGATAAATAACAATAACAGTTCTATGTTCATGATGTCAAGAACTAGATTTATAATCTGGACACACACAACTATGCGGAATTTAGCATGTTTTGCTCGGATATAACGGTTTCAAAGTCGTTCAAATCCAAATCATCATGTTCCCCTGTCATGCTAAAGAAGTTTCACTTGTTTTTTTATCTGGATTTTAATTTTATCATACTGAAAACTAGATGAATTAGCTAAACAACTCTGCTGGAAATTAAGGCTTAATTATGCAGAGAAATGTATTTGGATGCAAGTCTATCTATTCTTTCTTTTGAGTTTTTTGAGGTGATAATTTTGTGAACAAACGTATAGGATAACAGACTAAACAGAGAGAGCATATTGCAAGGCTAAGGTATATTACAAGCATCTCTAATGACTTAAAACGATACTTATAAGTATTCATTTGTTTTAAAATTGTCTTCAAAAATTTGATTTTATACCATCAAACAAATTGAGATATGTGTTCAGATAAATCTAACTGTAATGATAAAAAAAAAATTTCAACCGTTAAATTTACATCAAAACGTATGTCTTAGTGTAAATTAAACATTTTTGTTATTTATTGCTTTAAAAGTACGTATTTTGAACAGCAGGAGGTGACCAGTTGTAAATACAAAGGCTAAAAATCTTTAAAACATTTTGTTGTTTAATAGTTTAGCATAAAAAATGATTATAGATAGTTGAGATCTCTTTTTATTTGAAGTGCATTTGATTGTCCTTTGCACTTTAATACACCAGCTTTAACGATAATAGGTACATACTTCTAAGTTCTAAGAATTAGTCCAGAATAGTAAATTAAAGCAGATTAAAGTCGGAGGGTCAAGCTGTCTAACTCTTAAAAAAGTGACTATATATATTGGTTAGGTAATGTAATCCACCAATTTAATTGTCCTATCTCAATTTGTCTAACTTGGCAATCCGTTGGGTTGAAGGCGGAATTATGGCAGGTTGAACAACTTAACCTATTTCACTTTGCTCATAATATTTATAATTAGATTATTGGTATTTTAAGAATATTTAAATACTTTTAATCTTTTCATTTAGTTAAGAAAGAAATATTTGAGTAACTTTAATGCACACAACATATGATTATTTTTTTCTAACAATTTATTTTATATTTTATACCAGGAGGATTCAAAATATTATTATTATTTGTGTTTATTAAAATATATTTTTTGTCCTTATAAATATTGAAAAACTCTATAAAAAATTTTGATATACTTTTCATTCTTATAAAATTAAAATATGTTATTTTTTTTAAGCAAAGTTAGATATGAATAAAAGCTTAGATGATATTTTTTTTAATTTAAATTTAAACATGTAACTTTTTGAAGTTAAAAAACATAATAATTTTTCAAAAAAAAATCAAATTGTAATTTGAGACAGTTAAAGATCACTACAAATTGTAGGATTTTTTTTATTAAAAACCCCTTCCCAGTCATAGCAGCCGCCATATACATTAGAAGCTCCTTGCAAGTTCACCTCTACCCATCTCTGATCATAATACTCAAGCCCTTCCCATCTTGTTATAAGACTTCCTGAAGCGGATTTGATTACCAAATAAATAACCCCTTTTTCAACCATATAGCAACATACACTATAGCTATTAATTTTCTCAACCAATTTGCATCTCATTACAAGAACACGATTTACAAATTGCAATCGAATTTGATACTCTATTGCAATGTTGGAACAATCTAAGGTTGCTCTGTAAAGCAGCATTAGTCGTTATTCCAGTGCTCACCAAATGTCTGATAAAAGTTCTGTAAGAACCAACCTGCATCATGCCCCAATTCACAACACCCTGTAGACTCCTTTGACAACACCATGTAAGAACCCACCGCGACATCAACACATTCTTTTCCTATTCTTCTACCTCCAAAACCATGGAAACAAAAACTTGATAAAAACGGAAACAACAAAAATCTCAGAACAAATCTTGAATTTGGAAGAACTAGAGGGGGGGAACTTGAACTTCCAAGAACCTTGGCGAGGGTTTGAATGTAGCAATCAATCATTTGTGGCTTGGTGCAGCCTTTGCCGGCGGACTCATGGATGACGACGAGCCAATGATGGTAGTCACAGCCCTTGAACAGCGACACCATGTCCGCCGGAGGGTGCTTCGTGAACGACGACACGGTAGATGAGGGCCTTCCCGTGGTCAATGGCGAGTACGTCCAGTCTCCGGCACGGTCGGAGAGGCACCGGACGACAACAAAGGGGGCAGTGGAGGGAGAACAATGGAAGGAAGAATAGGACGAAGCGGGCAACACGCGCCACCGCCACAGACCACCACCATCAACCTTTCGCCGTGTGACCCCAACCAACACCCAATCGCATTACCGAAAAAACGTATGAAGAAGATGAACGCTAGGAAAGAAGAGAATTTGACTTCTCTACTGTACCTTCCCATACTTTATCTGTGTTGTTGCATGAAAATCATTTGACAGCACAAGAGTAACAGCAGAGAAGCCACATGCCGAAAAAGGGAGCACATGTTGGATGAGCCATTAGGAGTAACTAACGAGGGAGTGACACGTGTTGTGCAACCCACCACATAGGTTCAATTAAAATGGAGTCTAACTCCAGCCAAGAAGTCAATTGACAAAAAATTTACAAAATTAAAAATAAATTTTAAACATTTTATAAGGAAAAAAAACATATTTTAACTTAAATATAAACATACACCCATTTTTACATTAATATTACATGTAAAATATATTTTAGATTATAAATCATACAAGTTGAATTGAGAACTAAATGTACTTTATTAAAAATTGAAAGAACAAAATTTTGAATTCAACATTTAATATATACAAAAAGTATAATTAAATCTAAATCAATTCATTTAACGATAACTTCCTGAGTTAATCAGTTGTGTAAAATGATACTCAAATTGCAATTAAGATTAAAGATAATCAACACAAACAAAAGAAAAGTGATCAAGAGAAAATAAAAAATATTTCCTTTAACATAAAAACGTTACTTTATTTGAAATGGAAGGAAAGATCATACGGAAATATTTCATTTAAGTATTTTTCTGATAAGAAAGACTTGTAGCGGTTAAAAAGAAAAGGAAAATGAAGCAGGACATGAAGGTATAGTAGCGTCATTACATCTTAACTATATTTTTTTCCTTTCTGAGAGAAGAGATATAAGGCAAAGCAGCCCAAAGGCTGTGGTCTAAAGCAAAGATTTCATAATGATATCAGCCTGTTGACAAAAAAACAATACTGCAGCCATGTTTGGGCCCAACGTCCTATAACCTATTATTCCATTGCGCCATTTTCAGGATTTTTTTTTAACTAACATTTAATTCCCCCGTATTAGTACCACCGAAGTTTAATCAAATGTCTCAATTATTAAATATGTAATTACTTTAAATAACTAAAAAAAACTTTGTCTCCATAATAATTCTATTCGATTCAAATAAAATTATATTCAATAAAAAAATACATGTAATTTAAATTAAAAGAAGATGAATCTAAAAAATTATTTTTTTTATGTTTATTATTATGCATGTTATGCGTTATATAATATTCGCACAACGTTAAAATTGTGCTTTTGTACCACTTGACATACAATTGAGACAGGCAAGAAAAAGGAATTTTTTTAGGGGGCAAGAAAAAGGAATTAAAACCAACATAATTGATTCTTTGACTTCTCTGACTCAATCAAATTCAAGTTAATGCCTCCCAGGTTATTTAGGTCTGTTTGGTTTAAAATTTGATTGAGTATTAATATTGAATTGTTGAATATAATTAAGAAATATATTTTATTAATGATTAATTTTTGTTTAAAAATTTGACTGATTATTTTTAATGTAATTTTTTTTCAATTACGTTTTTCAATCTATAAGTTTGAATTCAAAAATTTATTTTAAAGAGATTAAATTTGATATCACTTGCACCATGTTAATAATTAAAAAACATATTTACATTAATTTGAATCAAATATTTACATTAAAAAATATTTTACTATTTTAAAACTAAGTAATAGATAAAAGGTCCAGAATTACAACAAGGAGACAATCTTCATAAAAAAAAAAAGATAAATACTAATATTTTAGTGTGTGGGCTATCTTATTCACTTAAATGTTTTTGTTTTGATTGTAGTGTATGTATTTTTTTAGTCTTTATTGTTAGATAATAATATTAACTAATGACATAATAATAATATTAACATCTTATTGATTTGCCACGTCATAAATTTTTTTTAAAAAAATCATATATAATTATATTTTTAAATTCTCATATATTTTACCAAAAAAATATACTTGACTAGTTGATAAGGGATTTAAAATACATTTTAGCAAAGAAGAAAAATAAGTCTGACTGTCCTATTAATTTTTTTTATGATATCATAAATCAATAAGTTTAAAACAACCGATTTTACAATGAGCAAGAGATTACACAATCCTGAAAATTATAATAAAAAGATTGTTGCAAAATTCTTTGTTGGAGAAGTTCTATGAACACCGACGACAAATGGTGGCTCTATGAAAAGAAAGTATAATTGGGTACAAATTGCTCTTGCATAAGAAAGTGAAATTGGGCAAACTAACATTAGGAAGCGGTCATGGTCTGCTTTCGTGACAACTCTCCCATAGTCCCGTCTCTTGAAAGGAAATAAATTCAACAATTTTGTCTTGTGATCATTTTTTAATGAATCTCTCCATAGTTATTTCAAGTGAATTTTTTAAGTTGATTTTACCTTCTTCTTTTTTACGAAGTTGATTTTATCTTTTTCTTTTTTTTCTAAAAAGAAATACATGTATTCTTTACGAGAAATCATTTTATTTCATCTATATAGAATTATTATAAATAATAAAGTTTTTTCTAACTATTTAATATAGTAGTATATCTAAGATTAAAATTTGAGAAAACAAAAAATCAACTGGTAAAAAGTTCCAAGAAAACTAAAATAACACTTATCAATTCATCTACGCATTCAATAATAAAACTAATCTCATCAATACTAAGATAAAAACTCATGTGATGAATAAATACATAATTTTCTTCTGTAAGTATAACCTAGTTGCAATTGATACATGACTCTCCTTTGCTTTCACGTTAAAACCGCGGTTCCTCTAAAAAAACAAGAAGAGTCGCCATATTCGCAACTGTTTCCAACTTTTGAATTACGTCATAATCTTTGCTTGGTGTAATAAAGGGTAAAGATTAAAGAAGCCGGCAATGGTCCCAAATAAAGGGTAACATCATGATAATGAATTGACAATTTGACAATATACATTCTTCCTGGTTCTTAGCACACTCTGAACTGGCAATTCCAAACCTGCGAAAAATCGTTTTATGTGGACACAAAAAATAAAAGAATATATAAAGAAAAATATTTAAAATAATTTATTTTATATTTTATAAATAGTTATAAAAATATTATTGTATTTTTAATATTTTCTTTATTACAAATATTTGAAAATAAAATTATAACATTTTCTAAAGAAAATCAAAAGTAAGAGATTGAAGGAAAATATTTTTTTATTCGTTCTCTTTCATTAAAAGAATTAAATTGTTTTTACACAATTTAAAATTTTTGTTGATAAAATATTTATTTTTTAATATATTTTTTTCTTCTATTCACTCATTACTTACCAAAATAATTATTATCCTTATAAAATTAAAGCACTTAACAATGTTTTTTTACTGAAAATATATACAAATATTTAATTCATTTGATTTAAGAATATATATATATATATATATATATATATATATATATATATATATATATATATATATATATATATATATATATATATATATATATATATATATATATATATATATATATATATATATATATATATATATATAAGAGAGATATATACATATAAAACAATATGGAATATCAAGGCGCTCGTGTGATGTTTTCTTTTGCATCGAGTCATTTGCAGAAGTGGCAAACAAAGATTTGTCGAAAGAAGAAAAAAACAGAAAAAGATAGAGCACAAAAAACACATTTATGGTAGACGATGACGAACCACATTATCATAGCCTCACAGAGAGATTTTTGGGATATGCCTGTTGTTGTAACATGGATTCGAGGGGGAACTGGGTCCTCTTAAACCTTACTGTGTCATTTCCCTTCTTGTAGAATTTGAAAGAAAAAAAACGTATTAGGAAATGGACAATTTCATCCCATAGATAGATATAGATATTAAAACTATGTATATATGTAGTTGCGATTTATTTTTTTTTAAAGGATATGTAGTTGCGAATAATTTGAGGAAAATGCTATTGTCTACATATTTAGTCGTTAATCTTTGAAATGATTAGAATTGAGTTTGTAGTGAGGGATTTGAATAGTTTAAATAAAGTTATGGATTCAAATTTCGTTTCTATGATAATTGCATTAAAAAAATCGTTAATCTTTGCCAAAGACAGGTTGTCACAAAACTTCCTAAATTAAAGTTGTAATTTGTTCAAGTATAAATTATTGAATCCGGTTGGCATATATACTTTTTTTTTGTTTATGTTACTGATGAATAACATCCTTGTCATAATTAACAATATTCGCATGCATATATAACCCTTCATATCAAACAAAATGCAAATTCTCAATAAATTATCTGGGGCATAAAGATGCGCCTGAGTACTAAAGTGTGAGAGCTGGGAAGGGTCTAGACTTTTGGTGCAAAGCGTGAGTAAACTCACACCATGGTATGAGCATATGCATGGCATATATGTAGAATGGCAATATGAATATGCAGGGTAATGGCCATACATATGGTTATCATGCCCATGTTCTGACTTACTACAAACGTCAATCTAAACCTAGAAATAAATTTAATAATGTCATGCCCTTTTTTTTTTGGTGAAATATGTTTTTTTTTTGGTAAAAATAATGTCATGCTCTGACTTAGGTCAAGCGTCAATCTAAATCTTGAAATAAATTTAATGATGAATGGCTTTCTAGTAAATTGTATATTTTTTTATAGCAATTAGTATTTTAAAGTTATGCTTAATATTTTTTTCTAATTATTTTATAAAATATAAAAAATTATATTGATGACATATCAAAATTAAATTCAAAATATTAGCAATATATTTTACATATACTATTTTAATATTTTTTTTTCTTAAAGAGAAAAAGATATAATAAAACAGAAATACAATTAATATATATTTCTTATAGTAATTAATATCCTTCTCTTACACCAATAAGATTATTTAAATATGGTGTGTGGATATTAATTATAAATATTTTGATGCTTGTTTAATTTGTAGGGATAAAAAAAAAGCATCCTTTATCTTGTATATATATTTCTCTCTATAATAAAATCATGTGTTGTGTAGCAAAGAATGATGTTAGGCACTTAGCAGTACTGGGAAATGCCCAGCTGTATCCTGCTTGCATATTCGATGGAACTAAGAAGTAGTAATAAATTTCAGACGTAAGATATTCTTGACCTTACACCTAACTAGTAACTACCCTTCATTTGTTACTATAAATAGCACCCTTAACTGGCTCACACTAGCGCAACACAACCTAGTAAGCTCTTTTAAAGTTCTGGCCCGAACCCTTTCTTTCGTCACAATCACAACTTGGTAAAGGTACTCCGTGCAAGAAAGATGAAGCTCGAGTTCGCAAATGTGCTACTTCTGTGCCTTGTCCTTAGCTCTTCTTTCTTGGAAATCTCAATGGCTGGTTCTCGTAAGCCCTCTCTCCCTCCCTCCCTCGATGATCACTGCATGCAAATACAGTTACTGCTTGATTTAATTTGTTATATGCTACTAATGAAGTGATGAAATTAATTAATGTGTACATTGTGTGATGTGTGGTGGATTTAGCTTTCTGTGACTCAAAGTGCGCGCAGAGGTGTGCCAAAGCTGGGGTTCAGGACAGATGCTTGAGGTTTTGCGGGATCTGCTGCGAGAAGTGCAACTGTGTCCCATCTGGGACTTACGGAAACAAGGACGAGTGCCCTTGCTACAGGGACATGAAGAACTCCAAGGGCAAGGACAAATGCCCTTGAAGAATATCTAATTTCATCATCACACTCCATTCCAATAAACTACCTTGTATTGTATCTTCAGCCTTCCTTTTCAGAGTATTGCATTATGCCACGGATCTATGTACCTACCCTTCAACTTAAGTATTCCGTCTAGTTAATTAGCATAGCTACCCTTCAACTTATGTGTTCCGACCTAGTTAATTAGCTTATTAATTATTTACGAGAGTAAAACATCGTTTTAGTTCTGTCATCTTAGTCTTTGAAGTTATATAAAGAAATTCAAATTAAAATAAATTTGTAACATGTTAAATAAATTTATAAACTTTATTGTTTATTATTATTTTAGTCTTTAAATATATATTAACTTTATCTATTTAATTAAGCGACTTTTTGAATTTTAGATTAAAGTGATCAATAAATTGTATTTTTAGAGATTTTTTTTTTTTTTTTTTACTTTTAGGTCTACATCTTTACATGTTTTATCATATTTATGATGTTCGATCTGTTCTCATGTTTTATGAATTTTGTATATATAACATAAAGATTTATGAATTGGATGGGAAGAGAACCGTATTAATTGATTTGCTTCATTGTTGTCCTTTTCTATATACAAAAGTTTCTAAATTTAATTAGTCTCTTGTGGTTAATCAATATTGCAAATTATATTTATTATATACTTAGCAACCGAAGATGTAAGTCGCAATCTTACATATCATTAGCCACCGAGTGTTTCGGTGACAAATCATTACATATAATCGTTTTGCTTTAATAATACTTTTGCCACCCAATCAGTGACCAGTGTTATTTTAAACTTTTGCAACTGGATAATTAGTCGCTAATTCTCACTCCATTAAGTGAGATTTCGTTTTCTAAACACAAAACGGTCGCGAAGTTGGTCTTTTTCTTTTTAGTGATGCTTACTCCTTTTAAAATTAAATGATAGTTATTTAATCTTTTAAGAAATTTTTTATTAAATATCAATGAAAAAATGTTATATATACAAATGGTTTAATCTTTGTTGGGATAATATTTATTTATTTAATTAATTAAATCTAAACTATTAGTGTAAATACTACATATTTATACGAATAGTATAATATTATACGATTAAATTACCATGCTTGAGAAAAAATTATCAATAAATATTAACTTTTAATTGTTAATTTTTTTAGTGAGAGGAATTAAATCTGCAACTTTTCCCTCCTTCCTTTCTCCTTTTACTAAACCAGTTTTATAACTCTTTCATGCTTAAGAATTAATTCAGATAAAAAAAAAGTTCAACATAATTTGTAGATAATTTAGTTTTTTAAACATGCTGACCAGGATATAACTCCTAACTATGCAAATACTTTACTTCCAAAAAAAATAATTCAAACATAATAGGTTAATTAGGATAAGTTTTATAAGGTTTGAAGATGGTTTGTTTTATCACTTTTCCCTTTAAAAAATATTTTTTTAATAAATTCAATCTTTTATTATTTGACATACACTTTTTTATATTTAACTTAGCTTTTTTATAAGTGTACTTTAGTTTAACTTATTAATTTTTTTGTAATAAATCTTTTTAAACAGATAAAAAAATTACTTCTAATAAATAAGTGCTAAACCTAAACTTACATATAAATGTTGGATCTAAAGACGTATAGAACGTCTAATCCCTAAAATTGTTTTGATAATAACAAAAAATAATAATAAGTTTGAATGATCTAACAATGCGTTAAATGAGCGGATATATCTTTTTTTTTTAGAATAACAAGAGCACTTCACTTCATTTATAATAAGAGGATAAATACATGAGCGGATATAAAGAAGATTTTGTTTATTCTATTTTCCCAAAGAATGTCTGCTTTGAAAGACAACTACGTTTTGTGAATGAAATCCATATTGTCTAAAGCTATACGAGTTTTTAAGCAAAGATTCAAAATATGATTTTACATGAAAAGTGTCCGAATCAATACTTTCTACAAAATGCATCCAAATAACAAGCCTTTTAGACGATACGGCGATACCCTTTCAACTGGGCATTTATTTATGCACTGAGTTCATGTAATTTCTTGTTGCATGATGAAGAAGGAGAAATAGAAAGAACTCTCATTGTGTCAAATAAGTATAACATAACTTTTAAGTAGACTGTCAATGCAACAGTATTATCAACTTTTCTTTTTCCTCCTAAAAAGGACAAACTCTCTCTATAATAACACACAAAAAAAAGTTTGTCATACATTGAATGAAAAATTAGAATGAGAAGAAGCTCTTTCAACAAATACTTCTCATTGGTGTATAAAAGCAAGACTTCAACAAAGTTCAAACATAGAGAAGTGAACATAATTCCTTCTAAACTTTTTTCATTGGATGAAACTCTGAACTTACATTCTTTCATGTACCTTTATTATCAATGCTTTGTATCTTGAACTTAAGTTTCAAATCCTCAATGAGTTACCTTTTCATCCGGTGAACTTTGTGAAAGTTTGAAGAAACTTAATGAAAAAAAAATAATTAATGTCTGTTTAGATGAACATTTGATAAAATTGATTTTGAAATAATATGATTTATATTTAAATTTTTTATTATAAAATAAATTAAGAGTAAAATCTAATATAAATTTTTAAATTCAACTCAAAAGCTACTTAAAAGTTAATTGGGTAGAATGCATGAATTATTATGAATTTTTTTATCTTCAATTCATACATAAAAAAATTATTCTAATTCAAAATTAATTTTAAACCCAAAATCAACTCTAAACTTTACTCAAACAAAGTAAAATCAAACATATAAAAATATATTTAAAATTAATTTTAAACTTAGAATCAATTCTTTAACATCAAACCAAACACACACTTAATATCTATATCATCATGATTTGGTCACATTGATGTAAGCTTGAAAAGTCAACAAAAAATACTGTACGTTGTTAGTGAAATTGCTTAAAGTGAAGGGACTAAACGCAATTCTAAGTTATAGAATGAGTCAATATAAATATTTGTGTAATTTTATGTTTCCCTTTCTCCCTCACGCATCTAAGTTTTCATATTGCAAACTCAGTTTACACTTTTTTTTTTTTTTTTGAAAGAAACTCAGTTTAAACTTATATTCAAGATTTTGCGAAAATGTTTTCAAGAACACTTACACTCAACTTAACCCCATTTATTGTGTGTACCTTTATTTATTTCAATAGATTGATATGTTTAAAATTGTAAATAACCAAAAGGTATATAGTCTCAACATACTACAGTAAAAATTTATCACTATCAGTAACGAATTATCTAGTTAAATCTAAATTAAGCACCTTTAAATAAACTTAGAGCTTGATTTTTTTCAATAAATAAGCTTTCAAAAAAAATGTGATGGCTCATTTGATAAAGAAACCTAACTTATTAGCCCATGTTTGATGTGGGTCATGCATGCAATGAAGGGAGACGCGGAGACTAGACTGAGAAATGAGAGAAAAAAAAGGTCAATTGACAAATTGGTTGTAATTTTTTTTTTTGTGTTGATTATCAATTGTGGTTGATTTTCAATTATTATCTGTTTTGGAATAAGTTATAACATTTGTTATGATTTTTGAGTTAAAAGTGATAATCAATACTAAGATTTTTTTTTTTTTACTGAAGTCCTAAACTTTGATACGATTTTCATTTTAAAAAAATTTTACAACGTCTAAGTGGTAGTTAATTTTTTTTTGTTTTTATGACTTTAAATTTTTTTAGGTTTTTTTATATAGAAGTGCAAATTTATTTACGACTTCTAATATTATTTTTTTTGCGTATATTTTTTTAAAAAAATTGTAAATAATTTTTTAATTGAATTATTTAATAAATAAATGTTTTTTTAAATTTTTTAGTTTTATTTAATATTTTATATATATATATATTCATATGGTTTTATTTTATATTTTATATATATTTTTAATATTATTTTATTTAATACATTTTGTATATTTATTTAAAATTTTCATATGTTATTTTATTTAATACTTTTTCTATATTTTTTTTACTAATGTTAAGGAATTTTATTAATTATGTAAATTAAAAAAAATAATGCAAAAGACTTAAATTTAAAAATACTTAAATTCAAATGAAAACATTAAAATATTTTGTTACTAATTTTAAAAAATAATTATTTTTTACAATTATCATTAAGTAAATTAATACATTCATATAGTAGTATTTATTAATTTTATTGTATAAAATTAAGTGTTTTTGAATTTAAGTCTTTTACATTATTTTTTAATTTACAAAACAAATAAAATTCTTTAACATAATAACATAACATAAGTAAAAAATATAGAAAATATATTAAATAAAATAGCATACTAAAATTTTAAATAAATATACAAAATATATTAAATATCAACTAAAACCATATAAAAATATATACAAAATGATAAATAAAATTTAAAAAAACATTTATTTATTAAATAATTAAATTAAAAAATTATTTCCAATTTTAAAAAAACGTAAAACAGAAAAAAATAAAAATCATAAATAAATTTGCCACTTCTATATATAAAAAAACCCAAACAACTTTAAAGTTGTAAAAACAAAAATAAAATAAAAAAACTAACCGATTTTAAAGTCATAAAAAAATGTCACACCTTAGAAGTCACAAATTTTTAAAAAAAAATACCCAAAATTATAAAGAATTTACAACTTCAATTTAAAACAATAAAAGTCATAACATTAATTATGACTTTCAAGTCAAAAGTCATAAAAGTTGTAATATCAGTTATGATTTTTAATTTAGAAGTCATAATAGATGCTACGATTTATCCCAAAACAGATAATAATTAAAAATCAACCTCCAATTAGTAATTAAGAAAAAAAGATTACACCCAATCGGTCAATTGGCTGAAAAAACATCTACCAGGGTTAGGCTTATAATTATTTGTTACAACTTACAACCTGCTCAACTCTTATACGAAAGAGTGTCAAATCAAATGGTAAATGGGTGGTTGAAGGAAAATGTAGAGACAAAGAGACGAGACAAAGTGTCATATGAGATGATAATCTATGTGGCATCATTGGGATGTGTTTGGCTGAGAAAGCAAAGAGAAATGAAGAAGAAATTGGATGAGACCCATGTGTATTTCATATTTCTTATATTCTATTTTAATTCAAAATTTTATTTTTAATTTTTATTTTTTCTATTTTCATCTTTTAAACCAAACAGAGGCAATGAAATCAGCCAAGGAATATTGACGGTTTGGAAAAGAGATTTTAAATGAAAGAATAAAGGATTTTTATTATGGTAAATTCATGGTGCCGTCATAATTGAAGGGCGCTGTCACATGTGCAAATAATTATCCACAAAAGAAAAATATATGCAAATAATTTGTTTCATGCAGAAGAAAACGTTAATTTAGAACGGCACGAGAAAACCACCACCAATAATAATAATAATAATAATAATAATAATAATAGAATGCACCTATACTCAATAATACTTACGGATAAAAATTCACACCCGACCTATATCCATCAAATGGGTAATTATGTTATTCATCAAGTGGAGTTTTTTTTGGATCCCTATATTTTAATTATGCACACCTTAAAACGTTATTATGCATCAATAAAAAATTAGTTACTTGTGCATACCTTAAAATAAAACTTAATTACATTGATTAATTTATGTGAACTCACCTCTTCAAAATCCAATCCGCAAACACGCCTAAGCCCCTACATAATAAGAACTTATTGAACAAGATCATAAGTTGTTTACCCAAACGTGCCCATAATCTCATACTAGATAAAGAGAAATATGGGAGTGAACCTCACAGATTACATCTAAAAATAAAGAATACATTATTATTGGGGGGAAAATGTATCAAAAAGTATGTCGCGAGCATTTATCATGCATGTTTCTCAGTTTTTTGGAGGTAAGTAGCAGGAGCTACTGCAGTACTGCCCCCTAAGCAAATTTATCCAATTCAGAGGAATACAGTAGAATCACAAGAATACAGTTTCTGAGTATCACAATTTGTTTCACCTGCTTCAGCTCTTATGCCAGAATTATGTGTACTTTACATCTGAGCGTTGTCCTCTGTAGTCCAATCTACCGCATGAAAGTGACAAAAAATTGAAATAGAATAAATACACTACAAACTAACAAAATAGCTCAAGGCATCACAATGTTTGTTATGAGAGTAATGAAACAGACAGGCAATGGAGACAACACACGAGACGCGATTGTAACTCCCTGGTGGTATGAATGGGGTCTTCTGAGCTATACAAAGTAAATGTGACACACGTTTATATTTTCCCCTTTTCAAACCAAGCAAGTAACTTCTTCCCATAGAGGTTGCTCCGCATAATCAGGGAATTTAGTTTGATCAGTCGCTCCAAGCGATTCCGAACATGACCCTGCAATTCAACCTTTAGTAACTACCAAAAACACGAACTGCCAAAACCATAAGAACCATGCAAGATTAGAATCAAGAGTATTGCCCAAACATGAATATTACCACTGACCTTAGATGCTGATAGTGCTGATTTGATGACATAATTTCCATAGGGATCCACAAGAAGCATTGCAACATTTGGATTGTGGAGCAACTCCAAAACAATAGATGTCGAATGCTTTTCACCCGAGTCTTGGAGGAACCTCTCCACTACATTACTCCCATATTTGTTGCAGGCAAGATAGAAAAATCTTCCTTTAAGCTGTATGAGTAGAGATTCTGCAACTCCTGGTACTTTCAGCGACAACAAATGTTGCACAACATAGTTGCTGCCAGACGAGTTAACAAAATCAAAATACAAAAGTATAAATAAAGCATATTTAAATTTATTGGCTAGAAAAGAGAAGACTTAATATAGAAGGTAAAAACAACCAACCCGTAACAGTCTTCTGCTAAGAGTGAAACATGTAATATGATAGCATCAAGCAGCTTCTGTTTTGTTTCTCCCTGTGCATGGTTAATGCATTGCTGCAGCACAACACACCCAGTCTTATCTGTTGCAATTTCAAAGCACTTGTTTGCCACAACATTCAGAAGATTCTGTGCAAAAAGTCTACAATCAGAACTTAATGAAACCAGGAACCAGAGCAAATTAATTTGATAAACCAGGCCTTATATCCATCCAATAAGAGTAATACGTCTTATTTCTTTCTTCCGGATTTCTTTAAACAAGTAGAATACTGAGTTTTGTATGAAAACTACATAAGTTCCATCACTTTGATAGGACTTAACCAAACAAGAACAAACAGATCACTGTTAATTTACTTCAGAAGAGAAAATATGGATGAAGGAAAATATTAAAAGAAAATTTCTTTAAAATGGATAAAATAAAGTAGCATGAAGGTATTGAAGATCTTTATACAATCTGATATGGTAAACATAGACTTCATTTCTACTAAGAAACTTAATTTGAGACCTACCAACGGGAAAAAAAGAAACCAAGAAAATAGCTTTCAACTTAAATCGCATAAAAAGTCAAATCCAAAATGCTATGTAATCAGGTATCATCCCCTTAAACACGAGTGGAAAAATCTGCTATGTAATCAGATCACTGTTAATTTACTTCAGACGAGAAAATATGGATGAAGGAAAATATTAAAAAAAAATCTCTAAAAAATAACTTTGATTCCTATAGTTAGCACCAAACACGATTTCACCACACTGTTTCCAAAATTTCCTATTTGTATAAAGGAAATGAATGTGCGAATTCAAATAAAGTACATAAGAAAACCATGAACAAACATTACCTCATTGTCTTCTCCAGAGAATTGTTTTAGACAATGCAGAAGCACCCGATGACCATTCACATCCTTGGCCAATATAGCAGCACCGGGGCAAAGAGCTGACAAAACAAGATCTCGTTGCTCTTGGGTTGTAACACGCTCCAATAGTTTCTCAACACCCCGGATTCTGGGAAAAGAAAAAACACTTTAACAAAATCAAAAACCACTATTGAAAAAGAAAACCACTTTATTGCACACAGATATATACATATAAAAGAAAAAGACCCAAATTGCTTCCTTCACAAACAACTGAAACAAGAAATAATCAAGACATGAAGATAAAGTAACCAAACAAAAAATCTTGGAAAGGGAATAGGCAGCAGCTATACCCATGCGCACTTAGACAAATTCTGACCAACTGAAAATTACACTGAGCCAAGCTCAAAACGATCTGACTCAGCTGCTCTTCAGTGCAGATTTCCACCATTCTTTGAACAACATAGTTCCCAAAGGGATCAACCATCAAATCGGTCACGTGATTGATCAGCTCCAAGAAGATGATATAAAACTCTTCTCTAGTCAATTTTCTCATTGTCTCCTGCAAAGTCCTACACTCATGTTGATCCGTAGCCAACAACAGAACCCTCCCCCGCAAATCATTGAACCATCGGAGGCGCCTTTCGTTGCCACTAAACCCCAGATTATTGGACCCGTTATTACCACCCAAAAACCCGTACAAGAAACCAGCATCATCAGGGGTTTTCTGTTGCATCCCATTGGAGAGTGGAAAAACGGGAAAAGCACCTCCACCAAATGTGGGGGTTTTTTCTCTTTGCCTCACCAAAGGTTTGGAATCGACAAAACCATCATCATAATAAGAATAATTGTTGGAGGTGAATGCGGGGTGCCAAAGATTGGAACTTTGAAGAGTGGTAACCCCATGACCCCAACCGTTACAAGGAAGAATCTTTGAGGGGGTTTTGACGCCGTAAGAGCTACCGGCGGAGAAATCAGAAGGTGGGTAGTTGAAGGGAGACGCGGAGACAGAGAGACGAGAAAAAACGTCTTCTAGGGTTTGACCAGGGTTTTGGGTTTGCGACAAGAACCGGGGCATGGCCAAGGGTTGCTGAGACGACGTCAACAACGTCGGAGACTGATCGTTGTCGAACACAGATGATGATGATCGTTGCGACGACATCGTTGGGAGCCAACGAAATGGGTCAAGGAATAACAAGGGTTTAGAGAAAAGGGGTTTTACGGGAAGGAAAAAAGAAAAGGTTTTTGATTATTTGTTATCTGATAATTGCAAAAAAGTGGAAGGGAAAAAAAGGGGATTAGGGTGACATTGAGGGAGGAAGAAGAGTGAGGGAGGTGAAGAGTGAGTGTTGTTTAGCTGAAGTAAGGAGAGTCTTCCTATGAGAAACGTTTTGCATGCAATATATAGTAATTTTACATGCGAGAACCCCAAAAAGGGTCGAGAAAGAGAAACTGAGTGCTTAAGAGTCTATAGATGTGAAGGTTATGCCCCATAGTTTCCCTTTTATATATATATATATAAGGTTGATCCTGATTTTTTATTTTTCAAGAAATTAGTCTACAGTCTAAAACATCTAATCTTGACCAACCTTAGATAATTTTGACCAATTTTAAATAGACACGTTATTTACTTTCCTTTTTTAGAAATTTTAAAATTACGATTATATATTATTAGTGTGTTTGCTTGAGCATTAGTGAAAATTACATTTAATTTTCAAGTTAAGGCCAAAATTACATATTGTTTCAGATTTTCACATCCTGAATTCTTTTTTTTTAGGGTTTGAACTTTGAACGCAAATACAAAACCCAAATATAAACACGCACTATGTGAAGATTGATTGAACCGGATTCTTGAATTATATAGTTTCTCTGATTTTGTTCCAAATGTTAAAATCTTTGATATAAGACACCTTCGATATAATCATATAGACCAATAAAAAATAGATAATCCGGTTGACTTTTTAAAAATATTATTAATGTATCAATTTTATCTATTTTAATAATCATTAACTTGTTTCATGATTAAAAAAACTTATTATTGGTGATGTGTAAATTAAAATTTAAGAGTATTATGCATCACTATCAATAAAAAATACAAAAATTTAGAGTATTTAATAAGAACAACTAATAAAAAATAAATTAAGTGCATGATAAAAATATATCAAATGCCTTGTAAAAAGATTATCAAATCCTTCTAAAACTTATCTTATATTAGATATGAAAATGAGTTAGATAAGATCGAATCTCATCTCAAACTTGACCTACTTTATAATTTTATGGTCCAAACTTAAACATGTTACATACTAAATAAAAATCAAAATTGATATACTTTTTAGGTTATTGGCATGATAAAAAAAACATGTCAATCACCTGGAAACAAAAAAAAAAAAAAAACTCATGTGTCCATATGATCACCCCTTGATTCTATTATTTTTTTACATCAATTTAATAAAAATATGTTAAATTTTTTTCCACATTTTCATGTCCATCTTATGTGTGTTTCTCTTGACCAACAAAGTACACCAAGTTTGTAATTTAAATAATGGACTATTTTGTAATTTAAATAAAATAAAGGTTGAATTGTAATTTTGGTTTTTTAATTTTTTAAATCCATGATTTTGTTTTCTTTAATTTTCAATTATAATATTTGGTCCTCTAGTTTTATAAATTAAAAAATCATTATTTATTAAAAAATTAATAAAAAACTATTGATCCTAATATAATATATTGTGGGTAGAGTCACGTGCAATAATGAAGATAGAAGAGGTGTAATTGCGAAAAAAAGGAGTAAAATATTGTAGAAAATTAAGATTAATAACTTTTTATTCACTTTTTTTTAATAATTAATAATTTTGATTAATTTATAATTAAATTAATAACTCAATTAATCAAAATTAATTATTAATAAAAAATTATTAACCCTAATATATGTTTTACACTGTACAATGACAACAATTAAGATTAAACCAGCATTGTGTCTGCATTAAGACCTCTCAAGCAAGTGCCTGAGACCCTCTTGAAAATAACATGTATGTTCCGTATCAAAAAAAGTAAAAATAACATACTTATTAATTAATACCAAGACCTTCTTACACGAGTATCTTAGGATTTGCGATGTCACATGCTTAACTTTTAAATTGTTTTTTAGAATGAAATTGTTGTTAGTATAATGGTATTTTAAAATTTTAGTGATATATATATATATATATTTGTTAAAAAAAATATGAATTCCTTGAATAAATCCTAATATTTTAGGGATTAATCATTAATCTTCCAACAATAAATATCTTGGTTAAAAAATAATTGTATGTGGTTGTGACCAATAAATAAAATGGTAATTAAAAAAAACTAGTCGAATTATGGTAATGAATCTTGAGGAAATATGAGATTAAAGACTTTAAAAGTGTAGCCAAGACATCTTTTAAGTTTAAGTCTCTCTTATTTCTTTTTTCCTATACTGTAGTTGTCCACTTTTTTTTTTCCCCTTTGTTTCTTCCGGTTATGACTCAGCACTAATGAATGCATGTGGTTTCCTTGGTTACCATTTTTAGTTTCGGTCCACGCTCCGTCCAACTTACACAACTTTGTGCATATACTCTGAAAAGGAAAATAAAATATACTACGTATTTATTTTGTCTTTCAAATACTTTTCGGATCAATTGAATAAGTTGGAAATTTTCACTGGCTATATATAATGTGCAACTTAACATACAAGTTGCCCATGAGTTGATTCAAATTCTTTCTTTTCTTGGCAACGGAGTGATTTGGGCTAGTGTGTGTTTGAATTTGATGAGCATTATCAAAATTGATTTTTGAATAAAATTAATTTTGATTAATAGATTTTGAAGTAATGAAATTTATGTTTGAATATTATTTTTATTATAAAAGTAAGTTAAGGATAAAAATCTGTATACAAATTTGAAAAATATTAGGAATACATTCTTTTAAATATATTGGTTTTAACTGGTTATTTTTTAAATAATAAAATTTTATAGATCTCAGATCATATTTAATAATTTTCTCTCATAAATTTAAAATTGTTAATAAATTTTAATCAATTTAAAAATGATGTGTTTTAAGAAGTATGTTAGATAATATATTCCTAACCTTCTAAATTTTTTATTTAACGCAAACTTCCTAAAATTATTTTTAACAAACAGTCAGTTTTAGACTTGAATCAATCATGCACTTTTTAATTTTTGAAACCAAACATATAAAAATTTATGTAAAATCAATTATAAAAAAATTAATTATTTAACATAAAATCAAATACACTAAGGCGACACATATATTAGATGAAAATTGAAAAGAGTATTTCCTTCCTTGAACCTTGTATGTAAGGTTTTTATGTTTGGTAATGGGCCTCTAATCAAAGACAGGGACATCTAATGGATTTGACCATCAAAGATTTAATCTAACAAATATTAGAAACATCAATATGACAAATGAGCGCGTGGTGGTGTAGAAGAAATTGCAAGGGTCAAAGTCAAAGTCTCTATTAGGATTATTTATATTATTTGGAATTTGTGGTTTTGTTCTTGGACGAATTTTCCTTGTGCTTTTTATCTGTCAAGTAAAAATGAACAGCTGGGCAAGCGCATTGAAATCATTAGGCAACTTCCTCGTTTTTTCGTTACCGCCATGGCATTAGTATTTCGCAACACCTTCGCTCTTATTAGGGGAATTCAAAATTGGAGCATTTGGATCTTCTTTTATTCTTCGTTTTGATTTTCATTAAGACGATCTTAATTAATTAAGATAACTATTTATTTTTATAATTAAAATATATATTTATATTTTCCAAGAAGAAGAATTCTTGATGTGCTGGCATGTGTTTAAATTATTAATTATATACTCTTGTTATCATTTTGAATACTCAAATCGTGAGAATTGTATTTAATTATTACAATCAAAATAATCATATTTTTATAAATAAAAAATTGAGGAAAACTCGTGGCTGGCATAGTGTTAAATTTATAAATAAAATTGTGATTTTTAATGTATTTCATAATTTTTAAATTTGACAAATATGTCAGTGGACATGTGTATAAATATTTAAAAGTATATATAAAAATATATCAATATTGGTATTTTTAAAATAATTTTACATATATACATGTTCCATTTATATAAATGTGTTTTGAAAAAAAAAAGTATCTTTATACATATATTTATATTTGTACACGATGCTTTAATAAGTGATGTTTGAGGGGAAAGAATTTAAAATAGTTTAACAAACTTACCAAGAAAATTCTATTTTCCAATATAAGTGTTTTTCTATAATATTTACTTTCTTAAAAAAAAAATCCTTAATTGACGTACGAGTGCATACTACTTAATTAGAAGGCGCATAAAAAAATACTACTTAATTAGAAACCAGCAACACGTTGATCTAAATGGAGGGGTAGAGAGATTCAATAAAATCCAATTATATTTGTTTCGATTTTTTAAGTGTTTGGGTTGGATCTCACTCAATTTAATTATGATCTGATTAAATATGAATTAGATAATGAATTTTATTTTTTTAAACTCAATTCAACCTAACTCAAACCATAACATATAATTAATTTCATTATTATGATTATAACATATAATTAATTTCATTATTATGATTATGTTTCGCAATATATTTTAATTAATTTTTAACTTTTTTACTAACTAAAAAACCTATTTACTTATCAGATAAATTATTTTTTTAATAATTTCTAACGTTTTTTAAACTTGCTCAAACTAAAGTGTTATGAGTATGAGATGGAACTAGAAGTAACTAGAGGATAAAATGCCTCATATCAATAGTCAATTAATAAAAGAGCTTTTCAAAATCTAACCAAATGGAGTGTAAAATAAAAAATCACATAAAAATTAATGATTATTGATTTGATTTGTCTTTTTTATTTTTCAAATGAAGTGATTTGGTTTGGTTTACAGTTTAACACGCAGAAATTCGAATCAAATCACATCCTAAACATCCCTAAAATCTACTGTTACAATTAACATTTAATCACTAAATATCTAATTTTTAAGTTTTCATGATTAAAAACACGTATTATGAATGTTAGTTTATTATTTTTTTAAGTTTAGTCGTTGGAACTTGAAAATAAATATTATACATTATTTTTACTTTTAACTTAAAAGATTATTTTAAAACTCAATGATTACTATTTAAGTATTATTCAACTTGAAAATAATTACTACTTTGTTTGAGTTTAATTTTTTTAAACTTTTGTTGTCCATTTATATGTTGATTGTTAAACTAATTATTATTCAAGTTTTGTTCAATTAATAGTAATCTTTTAAGCATTCTTATAGTGATTTGGTTTGAATTCCATAAATAATTTTAACCGAATCTAAACAAATTCCACAACATTTTATTTTCTTATTTAATTTGAATTAATTTTAAACCAAAATTACATAAAACCGCGTATTAAACACCTCTAGTTAATAATAATAACCATCTGGTAGGACATGGAGAAACATTTGGAATTTTCATTTCTTTCTTTGAAACCATTTATTTAAGAATGATTAACCTACTACATCTCATTTCGTTTTGGATCACGATGAACTATTAATTAGTAATACATCAATAATCTATCAACATATATATTCAAAAATGATTGTTTTACATTTTGAGGTATATATACCTCAAGTGAGAAGAAATAAATAAATAAAATAAGAGAAAAAATGATTGATGTAATAGTTTAATAGGTAATGCAAAGAAAAAAGACAAAGAGGTGGAGAAGAATGCAAAGTGAATGAAAGAATGAATTTATGAAAAAAATTCAGAATTGCTAACTATTTTTCAAAGAGATCATAGGAAAAGGAGAAAAAAATAATTAAACGTTGCATTTTATTTGGAGATAAAAAACCCTAAACCCTGCCTCCTCCAACGGTTCAAAACGTAACATTCCAATTCTTACCATTAAATTTTCAAAAACATAAAAAAACTAATATGAATATTTTAAAACAAAAAGAAAACAAAATAAAAAAATAAAAACATAATAGAATAAAATGATATTTTAATCTTTTAGTTATTATGTCACGCCTTAAGTTCACTCAACATCACTCCAGATAACACCAATGCAAATGATCAAAATAGAATTTTTTAAAAACACAAAAGATCAAAATAATTTTTTTTGAATTATAAAAGACTAAAAAAGACACTAAAACTTAATAGCCCAAAATAACATTTATCCTCGCCAATAATAATATACTTCCGACTCACCTTTTATTGTTCTTCACAGTTTAATGACTCCAATCAATAACCCCATACGGCCATACCGTTAAATGTCCCTTGACTTGATGTTTTTCTTTGGAGTTTCCAATAGAGACAGCTTGTAGGCTAATGTACTTAATCATTTTAGATTCATATAAATATTTTGTAGTGATATTACTATTATTATTATTATTAATTATATATGAATAATTTTTATAAAAAAAATATTCAAAGATAAAACTCAAAATTTTAAAAATATAGATTGAAAGAAATGAAAAATTAAGTTAAATGGTTCATTTGATATTAAAAGCATAAGAGTGTTTGTTTTATGGATTAAAATCTTATTCCCAGTAATATGTTTTATGGATTAAAATCTTATTCCCAGTAATATAAACACAAGAATGTAATATTCCTATGTTTGTTACATGTTTTGAAAAAAGATTCCCACGTATTGCTGATTTATGAGAATATTGTAGTTTCATTTTTTAATATGTTTTCACACACTTTTATTTCCATGGAGAGATGAGAATGAGAATGTGTTATATACCCATGAGAATATAGAAAGTTATTCTATACATGTACATGTGACTTCCATTTTTACTTTTAGTTAGTGTGTTGCTCATCAACTGAGTAGCACCTTCACGTTAGTTGAGATCATAGCTAACTAGAAAGCATAGAGATGATAAATATAAATGTACTGGACATTGCACTATTGAGTAATCCCTACAACTTATGTATGCTGTCTTACCTGGCTACCTACGTGTGCCAGTTCGTCCAAGTTAAATACAAACTGTTTACATCAAAGAATAATGGAGCAATTCACAACTTGTTACAAAAAGAATATGGCAACTAAGTAGGACGGTAACCGGTAATTTATCCTGCAAGTTGTAATGATGCTCCCTCCGCATCTTCCATTACTTAAGGTATCTCCATCTTGTTACACATGGGAGGTAAACTCTGTAATGCTATTGCAAAATTGAAGAGCAGTTAAATCAAGGTGCTTTCCTCTATCTGACCTTGTATACCCTTTAATTCAGGTTGCAAGGTTAGAGAAACTCTATAAACTCTTTATGGTGTATGAAGGAAAACTCCTCATGCAAAATTGTCTAGCAGAAGTTTGCCGTACTGTTTCCAGATTTTTCATGGTGTGTGAATTTTATTGACTTAATTCCCAGTAGAAGAAAATCCTTTGGGAAGACGATTAACCCAAGCAGAAGGAAGAATACCGCTCTGTGAAACCAAATATACAATGAATGCAATATAGGCTGTTGTGCAGGAGCAGGCTAAAAGACCAAGCAAAATGCCATTCACCTCAGAAACGAAGAAATCTAACAAGAGATATCCATTAATTATCATTATCAGTCCAGCAACAATCCATGCTACTCTCTACAAAATAAATAAATAAAATAAGCAAACATTAGTATGAAAAAAAACCACATGATTTTGATAAATTGAAATCAGTTTACTGAATGAATATGGACATATGGTATTTGCTCGTCAATTTTATTTATAAATTAGTTTTACATCAACCCAATTCCTACAAAAAGGACCACAATCATGTGAATCTTGTACAGGAACAATAGGAAATCAATGTGCAGCAATCAATTTCCTTAATGTTATAAGACAATCTCTTACAACATTAGGATTCATGAACTCAAGCAAGGAGCGGTATAATTTTTTTTTCCACCTATAGAAGTATGAACTCAAATTCAAACAACTTCACTTGATGTACCAGTGAAACATTCATGATAATGAGAAACAATCACTCTGTCAGAAAAGGCAAGTGCATTGGCATCTATATTTTGTAAAATTAGCTTCGAGAAAGTGACCAATAATCACTCACATATTTTATATAACTAAAGAATTCCAAGCTCCATAAATTTCTCCATAAGCACTTGCAAGAGAAAAATAAGGGAAGTAAAATGAATTAAATTTCTCCCATAAGTTAAAATCAAATTATGCACCTCAATTTTTAGATAAGATAGATGAGAAAGCTGCTAAAGATAGTTAAGGTATATAAGTTGACTCTAATTTATGAGAAAAATTTGATTTATTTTACATCCTTATCTATTATCTTGTAAATGCTTGTGCAGACAAATTGGGATACTAACAAATTGAATTTCCAGGATCACTAGTTTGTCGCTTTTTTAAATCCAAACTCATCAAACCACTCAAAACTTCAAACTCTAAAGTCAGTCCCATCAATTAATGTATCCAGATGTGATTCATGAACATAAGCAATGCTCTAGTAACCCATAATTTGCAGAAAATTCATGGCTTAGTAACAAAATAGTTGGACTCGGATACACTTTGCAGAAACAGATCTTCCAAGTTATTTAAATTCAAATTTGCTGATCAATTCTGCTACAGGAATACAAATCCATTTACAAACACCTACAACTAGAGAATTCACATATGTATTTCATACGAACAAAGATAATCACACAAAAACTATTAAAACCGATTGCATCTGAGCAGCAAAACAAGAAAAGGGATAGAAGCAAATATAGAGATTAGAGAAACGTCAAGCATCAAGCATGTTACAATCTCTTAATATATTACAGCAGATCTGTTTCTATTTTTACCCAGAAAATAGGCATAGATTGTTGTTGAATAGCCAACATACATCTTAATTCTTTCAATAACTCTAGATTTGATAAGCAGATTGACTCTGGCTGCTAAACTAGACAGAGTGACAGAACCATTCTTAACAAGTGAAATAGAGATTTCTAGCTGCACAGACAAAGCTGAAACATTGGAAAACTTTACTTTTGTCCCCTTACTGTTGTCAAATAATCTAGTAAGATTAAAAACATAACTTTGAATCATGAGGGGATTTGCTTCAGAGAGATCTCATCTTATGGAGTAATTAACAATCAACAAAATGAAAGAACAGGGAGATAATGAACTAACCTCAAGAACAGGCCCAACCCTAAAGGTCCCCATGATCTTCTCTTTGGAGACCAATGTGAGGAGGGGAATTAGAGCAAAGGGAATTTGCATGGACTGAAGCACATTGAGCCATTCATTCAAAACATCCAATGAGCCTTCTGATTTATTAAAAACAATCGCTACAATTATAGTTGGCACAATTGCAAAACTTCGAGTGATCAATGCTCTCAACCATTTCTTTAAACGAAGGTTGAGGAAACCCCCCATTATGAATTGGCCAGCATATGTGCCAGTGATGGTGCTACTCTGCCCAGCTGCCAATAACCCAATCCCCCATATATAAAGAATAGGGAAGACTCCTCCCCCATACTTCTCTTCAAGATACTGCCCTGCATTGACCAATCCTATGCTATCTGCCTGTTTTGTTCCATAAAAACCCTTAGCAAAAACTGTTGTGACAAATAGATTGATCATGAAGGAGACTGCAAGTGCCGCCGCCGATTCAATTGAATAGTAGTTGAGAGCCTCCTGCACCCGACCTATCTTTTTAGGATCAACCTTCCTTGATTGCACCAAAGCAGAATGCAGGAATACATTGTGAGGCATAATGACACAACCCACAACACCCACAGCCTGACGAATTGTTTTCGAGCTTAGTCTTGGAACCAAAATACCTAACACAAGGAACAAATACAGTTATATTTTATGCCCATGTTATTAAGGGCTCCATATATTTTTATTTCTGAAATACCAAAACAGATGAATCACACAGAAAAGTGATTGATATTCGAAGCACATCATCAGATGAAATTTACCCATTAAAAGCTCTTTTCTATTAGGTTGAGCATCACCGAACATCCAGGCAAAAGAAAGACCCATAACAGCGATGAGAACCGCAAAAGCAGCTTCCAACTTCCTCACTCCATAGTTCTCAAGAAATAGAAAGAAAAAGCTGCTCAACAACAGGTAGAATAATAATAAACCACAGTTAAAACATGTTATAACATGAAAAAGTAGAATGGTTCGAAGCAATTAGTCAAAGGCAAAAATAAAACATGAAACCAAGCCAAACTAAAAGCCGCCTAACTGGGAGATATAAGGTTGGTCTAGTGGTGAAGGAAAAGGGAAGGGGGGAGAGATAAAAAAAAAAAAAGCAAGAAGAAGGAAGGGTACCAATCTGAAGCAGTGATTAGAACTCCAGCCCAGAGAGGGAAGAAGCCGCGGCTGAGAATTTGGATGGCAATGGCACTTCCAATAACCTCTTGAATGTCGGCGCCAATCAGGGCGAGCTCGGCCATGAACCAGAGCACGAGGCGGGCCCAATTGGGATACTCGTCCCTGCAGAGCTCGGCGAGGTGGCGGCCCGTGGCGACGCCGACCCTGGCGGAGAGAAGCTGGATCAAGAGGCCCATGAAGGTGGCCCACATGAGGAGCCATAGAAGCGAGTAGCCCGCGATGGCCCCAGCCTGGAGATCCCCCTCTAGATTCCCTGGATCCAAAAACGCTATGCTCATCAAGAACCCAGGCCCCGTGAACAGCCAGAGCTTCTTCCACGAGAAAGGAGGAGGAACGCTCCCATCGTCCACCCTGTCGAACTCCAAATCCGCCACCAGGATCTTCTCCCCCTCTTCTGATGATGATTCTGCTTCTTCTTCTTCTTCTAGAAGCCGGTTCGCTTCCTCGTCCCTCTCCTCCTCCTTCGACTCCTCTTCTCGCGATGGAGCACTCATTGTTGATCCAATTCGTGGTAAAATTTTCCGGCGAGCGCGGGCGGCGGAGAAGCCAGTTTGCGGTGGCTTGCTGCTACGTGTGCATACTCAAATGCGCCTATTTATACGGATATATCTATCTAGTTCTAATGTACCCATCTGGTGGTGGAGTTACTTACTCTATGCTCCGCTCCTAGATGCAACCGGTGGAGTCGAACTAACTATCTAGCGACACGTCACGGTTGTAGGGTTATTTTCGGCATTTCAGAGATACATTTGCACCGTCTGCGACGTCCATCGTTCGATCCGAATTTCAACATCATTGTTTTTTCTTTTGAGGTGAGCAGTTTACAACAGCTTAATTTCAGAGATGACTTATGTTTATTGCACCTAACACGTTACTTCAGGTAATGAAATAAAAGTCGCCTTGGTCAATTTTGTTTTGCTGTTGCTAAAATCTGTCTATACAAATTTAACGTTTAAATATATTTTTAATTTATGATAAATCAAATTTTTATTTTGATTTTTATAAGATTTAAATATATTTCTAATTCCTTTAATTTAAACCATTTTGTTTTTTTTCTCTCTAAAATTAAAGTCATTTTTTAATCCTTGAAAATTATAAGATGCTCATGATGTTAGTCAAACAAAAAATAAAATATTCATAATTTAAAATATTTTTTATTGTCAAAATCAAGATTATCATATTCGATAACTTACATAGACTGGTCGTGAGGATGAATTTTATATACTCGACTTATAGACTTAACGGATAGACCCGTAAGAATACACTTCATATAAAAAATAATAATAAAATATATATAAATAACATACCAATTAAACATTTCAACAATATAACAAAACAAAATAATAAATCATAAATTATACAATACTTAAATAACCAAGTTTAGTAATGCATCACTATTAGATAATAACTTGCATTTGTTATATAAATGGTAGATCATTTCCATCATTGAGGGTTTGATATTAATAAATAACAAGGGTTTGATATTATTAAAGGTATAATTTTTTTTCATGAATAACACACTAAATGAATGTATACTTAATACTAAACACACAGAAAACAACAAAAAATGACTTATATTTTGGTCTAATTTTTAAACTTGCTTGCTCAGTGATAAACTCAAGATACTATTGAGTTTACTACAACGAGAGCTTGCACACGAGTCAACACATAGAGAGTAAGTAGACTTATAAACTCGTAAAAATTAGCAAATTGACTCAAAAGTTTGATAATCATGGTCAAAATTTAACTTTCTATTTTGTATTTTAAATGATGAATTTTCTTACGGATAAAGACCATTAAAATCAAATCAATAAAAAATTAAATCAGTATTTAAAGCGTTTAATGAATTTATAATTTTTTTACTAACTTGATTTTGGTAGCTTTTAATTGTCATGAAATCATACTTTAAAATAAGAAAATAAAAAATCAAATTTTGGGGTCAAAAGTTGACACAAATGGTAAATTTTTAATTCCTTATTTAACTCTTGTACACAAGGATTAAAATAAATATTTCATGAATTTTATGAACTAAAAAAAAAAATTAACTTTAGAAGACTAAAAAAAATTACTCAAATTTCAAAGACTAAAAACACATTTGAATGTTTTTATAATAAGTTCATCTTTCTAATTTTAGTCCCTCGTAACTTTGTAAGTTGATTATTTTTTCAATTTTGATTCCTTTAAGTTTTTTTTTTTGTTCATTTCTATTTTTTAATCCTTGTAAATTTATAATTTTTTGAGCAAAATATCTTATAAGGACCAAAATTATAAAAAAAATATATAAACTTATAGATTAAAAGAATAATTTTTTTACAAGGATTAAAATTAAAAATAATATAAACTTATCAGAACCAAAAACATATTTAAGGCTAAATTTAAATTTATTATTTTTATTTATTGAACAATAGTTGAAAAACATTAATTTTTAAATAAAAATAAGTACGTTGTTAAAAAGTATTTGCTTTATCACAAATGAAAAAATTATTTAATGTTTATTTATTACACCTTGTTAACAAATGTATTTTACTAATATAGAGTCGTCAAGAAGATTAATTTATTTATGAAATGGTATTTTAAGAACAACTTTTAAAAACTCATAAAGCTATTAATGTTATTGTGAAATTCTATTGTTTTTTATAGTAATATATATGCATGCATTTAACATTTAAAAATATAGATTTATGTTGACAAATGTGAAATGCCACTGTATTTAATTATTTATATTAATTATTGAAAAGGAATATATCATTGGTGACTTTTGACCCCTGTATATGAAGTAGCAATGCTAATAAGCAAGTGTTATTATGTGCTCTATTGAGTCTATTCATAAACTATAGGGCGTTTTTAGCCAAGAAACATAATAGGATCTCGACCCTTTGGTTCTCATCCAATCCTTTTCGTGATCTCTAATGGGGGTGTGTGCATCACATGGAATCAAACTTCTATTTTTCTTGTATTTATTTTTTTCTTATCAAAGGGAAGTACAAAGAGAAAGAAAAGGAGGCTAGGCTAATCCAACAAACAGCAGAGTCGTGGTTGTCTATGGCAAGGCCGAAGAGGTCCATCGCTCCAAACTCTTAGTTTATAAACATACACTTAGAAATTTATTCACTTAAATCTTTTACTATTTTTTTTATAAACATTATCATACATTTTAAAATATTATTGAAGAATCGAAATTAAGAGATAAATTCTCTCTCTCTCTCTATAATAATAATAATTTTTAGAAATTGATTCCTTTTACAACTTGTGATAAATTATATTATCAAATAGTAGTTAAATGAATTACTATTGAATGAGATATTGAAAACTTGAAAGTACATTATTCTTAAATTTTAATTAACATTTTTACACATAAAAGGTTAGAAGAATAAAATGAAAAGTGCTAAATTATATATTAGAATAACACATATATAAAATTTGCCTTAGCTAGGTCTTAAAATTTATAGACACGTCAGCCAAAATGAAAGTTCCTAGCTCACGTGAGAGGACACTGTAACCATTAACTAAGATCACTCCAGCACCTTTGTTAGCCAGTCAGTCAGCACACGCGTTTTCTTATAGTTTTAGATGCAACATCACACACAAAATCATATATCTGTACCAAAAAACACATAAAATCATTCATCAATTTAATGTGATTTGTCTTGACAAACCTATATTATATATAAATAAAAACTAAACTAATGTATGAACATAAAAAGATGCAATACATCCGGTAATGTAAATGTAACTTTTGAGTAAGGATATTGGAAGCCCTTAGAGTCTCTAATCTCCATTTAATTAAGCAATTGAGGTTATTTTTTTCTGAAAAAATAAATAATTAAAAGGATTAAGGGTCTGGTTTTAAAAAGAATATTTTTAGAAGAAATAAAAAGTCATTTACGTGCAAGCACCGACACTCAAGCTGCGGCAGCTATGGCCCTGCATTAATGGTGCAAAACTAGTGAAATGTCCCATGAATCATGATGCAAGATTCCTTGGTTAAAATTTCATTTCACTTTTGTACAAATAAGACTAATATTAATATTGTCCACGTTTTTGTTGTCTTATAACATATGCATAATGCTTACGGAAATGACTTTTGCTTGCAGTCCTTTGTTAATTTCAATTGTTTTACACTATATCGAGATGAGTTTTGCATTTTCTGTTCTCCTGTAACTTTTTAATATTTTATCGGGTGTCATTTTTTAGTAGTGCATTGCTTGGCTGTTCATTCTCTCTCTCTCTCTCTCTCTCTCTCTCTCATTTTGCTGCTTATATGGTCCTGCAAAATTGTAAACGTTAGTGTGTTCAATGTAACAGCGCAAAATCATATCAAACAAGTACTAAACAAAGAAAAGCAATTAAGATCATATCAAACAAGTACTAAACAAAGAAAAACAAGGCAATCTGCAGAATAACAGGATCAGTTACCACATAATATAAATTTGTAGTACTTAAGAACATTATGAGGTTCTAATTTAAAACTTTGGATGTTGGACCAGTCATAAATTTATCAGGTTCTAATATATAGTTTAAAAAATTAATTAATTTTGTCATTTTTATTAAAATTATTTGTAATTTTCATGTATATCCTTTATTTCTCTTATTTATTACTTTGGCATTTTTTTTTATAATGATTACTTTGGCATTTCGTACTCTATATATTAATAAGGATATAATCTTTTAACTAGCTACTTACTAAATTTTAATCTTAATGATCCATATAATCGAGGACCCAACAGGAAATGTTCTATCTTCATACATCCCAACAAAGGAACATCTTCCGGGTATAGTACTGTACTTAATTGTCTCTTGCAACAAGACTGTTAGTTGTTTAATGAGAACAATTCCATAAGCTTTAAGAAAAGCGCAACAATGTGCTGAACCAAAAACATAACCTAGTTGATACTCAGCACTTTATGGTTTGTTTGAAATTTGTGTGTCAACAATAACCGATAATAGGCACCATTTTTTAGAAGAGTGTCCAACTCGAACCCAAAAAGCGCTACAGAGTATGCATTGTTTTGATTTTGGCGATTTCGTTTCGAGCTCTTAGCATCTGCAGCAGCCATAACAAGAGCCATCAGATTTTGATAAGAAAGTAAAGTGGGCCATCCTGAAACACTTTCACCGGCCCCCTTTATTGATTCTCTCTTATGTTGATTGTTCCAAGCCAAGCACATGCACGAGTTTATTCAGTTGCAAAGCTTCTTGCAAATTCAGAAAATCTTCATCTAAAATCGGGTTGCTGTGATGTGAGATTTCAGACTGCAATAGAGAAAATGACATTTGTTCTCCACTGAGAACAATGTTGGAGCCCTTGACAGGTGAAAGAACGAGTGTAGTGAAAAATTGGCATGTAATAGTCCACGGGAACAGTTGCAACACCATTTCAAACCACACACGGAGTCTTTGCTGTAGACCCTTTAATTTTTGGCTAACCACTTGGCGCACTTTAGCTTGGGAATATTTATTTTCAAGATTGAAGATTAAAATTCGACACATCGTTGTGAACTTTCTATCCATAATTCTAAAGCTGATATAATCACTTCCTATCACCAGCTGGCTGGCTGTGGCGATTTGGGTCAAAACACTATGTTCCTGTTATAGATGGCGTACTTAAGGAAGGAGAACTAACATAAGAGCATTCAAGTGTCAAGTGTAATCTGTCTCATAGCTCAGCAACGAGGCGTATAAACGGTAACCACCTTCCCGAGATCCCCGGGAGTGGCTTATAAACTGCCCATCTTACTTAGGGGCCAAGGAACATGAGTGTATGTGTGTTATAGGTCACGCATTGGATAACCCTAGTGTCTCGGTCGGGTACCGAACCATAAGAGCTACAATAAACTTACCGATCGAGAGGAAACGAGGGATACACCATCCCACAGAATGTGTGAGCACAAAGAGACTATGAGCAAGGTCGTTCCCATCTCCGACCGAGAGGAAAATGATTATGGTTTATGTACATCGTGGTGGTTCCTGATTCCAGCAATCAGACTAACAATTGTTTATATTAGTATATTTCAGCTTAACAGTTTATAGAGAAAAAGGTTAAGAGTAGCTACTTCCATTCCTTTTACTTAATTAGTGTCAGGATACAATTTTCATCACAAAATGACTTCAAGTGCCAGGACTATCAGGTGGTAGATTTTTTATTTTTTTTAACTCAGTATTTCTTACATGAAAATCAAAGACTAATTTATTAAAATACTAATATCTACTTAAAAAGATTATTTTCCTCAACATATGATATTTGTATGCACAAATCTATAATTTTATGATTACCTATTGAATAAAATTATTTATCAATAATCAGGTCATATGTATAGGTAATAATAGAATATTATTACACAAAATGATAGATTTTGATTTTAAATGGAATATCATTCATTTTTTGAGTTAAAGTTCTCTTATTTTTAGCATTTTTTAAAAAATAAAACATGCCTTTAAACACTTTTGTGAACACATGGAAGTTGTAATTATAAAAAATATGTAACTTCCATTTTTATGAAACTCTAATAAATGAATTGTTTTTTTATATATCCCTAAAATGCTTTCAAAAAGCATTGTCGACAAGTAACATATTTTGTTAAATAGAAGTCTGAATTACTGCTAAGAACAACAATATCAGTGACATCATTCTTTACTTTCTCTCACAGTGAACTTACATAGAAAATATCAAAAGAATAAATAAGAGAAGTCATATTGTTGGTTGCTTATCATAGTTACCCTATGATGAACTCTGCCCAAGCCATAGTAACTGATTCCCCTGCAGCTTCATGCAAAAAATGGAAAGCCATGGAAGTACATTTGAGGAAGGGAAAAAGTACCGCCAGGAGAAAATAACAACTCACATGACCCCATTCCCAATGTTAATTTCCTATCAAATTTTCCCCACTATCTACATGATCCCTCAAATCAAAATCACTACAAGACACATGTTTATAAGCCTAATTATGATATAATCGTCGTACTTTGTGAATAAGCCTTCGGCATATAGGGCACACTTTGCTCTCCCCATCTACAATCCTGCAAAATGCTTCTAATGTGAATCTCCTAACATTTGTATATTGGTAAATTATTAGAGCATGCATACAAAAAATATTCGGCAGTGAGGTACCTCTCTGCACAGTCATAGCAAGTGGCACAATGCCCACAAGGAACAAAGAAGCTGTTGCGTTGTTCATCGTAACAAATGCAACATAATTTTTCATCATATAACTCCTCTGAAGAGCTACTGGATGCTCCTGAATCTTCTTCTTCGTCATCTTTTGCATTTGTTCCATATGTCCATCGATTTGTCTCCACTTGCATCAAGGGCTCAGTTTCGGTTTGCCTTGCCACTACATCACTTGTTCTGTATGTGGCGTCGACAGTCACACGACTATTCCGATCACCACCATCATAGACTCCAAGGAACTTCAGAATCAGATAAACAACAATCATAAGAGCTCCTACACATGGAAAAATGCGGCATCTTTAGTAACAAAAAGTATAATTAAACCAAATTAGAAGATAAATTTTAATCATTGTACCTAAAAGTAATATGTAGGTCAACACACGAGCCAGAAAAGAAATTTCAACATACGAACCCCCATCTCCCTGTAATCAATTGATGTAAATGTAACAATGTATATATTGTTGAATTACTATGGTGAAGATCCATAAAGATAAATGAGTCAGACAAGGTTAGCCATGCCTTACTTTGCCAGGTGCCGTAAAAATAACATACTGAGTATTAGGGAAGACAAAACTGAGCCTACACGATCCATTTGCAGTAGAGCACATCTTCTTGCCTTTGGTGGTATCATATACCTTTGCCGAAACATTAACTTTCATATTCAAGATAATGTTCCTGGCATTCATGTTTAGAACCCCCATGTGGTACATATTATCTTCCTCAACCTTGTATTCAGCTTCTTTACCTAGCAATGTCCACAAAAATCAAAAATGTCTTGCCTCTTTCAAAATTTCATATACTTAATAAGCTCTATGCTAATCATAGATAATTTGGCGTACAATCATAGAATTGGAGATGTTGATGCATATTTGGTAACGATTTTGTTTTGGAAGAAATAATAGTTGTTGTAACCTTTTAGACAAAAGTGATATTATTTCTTTAAAATAAAATCAACTATACTCTCACTTCCCATACAATAATATTAGAGATCCTAAATTGACTAGTAATATGAAACAATATATAATAAATAGAATCAATCCTCACTTCTTGAGCTAGTTTTTGAGTAGAGTTAAACCTAAATTCAAATTCTAATTTGATATCAAAGTTTATCACAAAGTTGTTATTGAATCTATTAGACAAACGAAATCACTTGCAAATGTCTAGCTCTCAACATGTGTCGTGAGGGGAGCGTGCCTGAGATATCACACAGACTAATAATATAATCAAAATTATATATATATATATATATATATATATATATATATATATATATATATATATATAAAAGTGAAGAATAGTTCTCATCAAATTTTAAGAATTGGAATAGAAAGTGTTAAGTCACCTTAATAGACAGCCTTAACCCATCTTAATTTGCAATCTCATACATCTTCATTGTGATAGGTGTGAGGAGGTGGACATTGACTAAAGATAAAACGTAAGTAATGCTTGCAACCTAAGCTATTTTCATCTTATAAGTCAATTTTGTGAGGTTAAGTGTTCAAATTCTTGCTCAATTGCTTATGTCACTAAGGTAGCCTTTGACTCAGTTTTTAGGTCAAAGTAGCGTAACTCTAGAATCAATTACCATTAACAATCTTGTGAAGAGCCATTGCATTGGGGAAGCTCGTTTGTTTAGCCTGTGGCAGTTTAAACTTCTTTTCTCCTGCGAAATAAGAAGGTTCTTGAGACAAACCTGAAACTCATACTCAGAGAAAAGAAAAGGAAAAGATAGCCATGAGATTTCCCCCCAACAAACCTTTGATCACCATCCCATGTAGCTGATCCAAACTACTAGTAGTGTGTGCTTCCCACCCCATACGGATGGTGGAGCCCTGATTTAACCACAAAGAAATTCCCTGAAGTTGAAAAGTCAATTTTTTCAAAGACATTCTCTCGGTGACTGCTTTAAAACAAACCAAACCTAACCTAGTAACCTTGTTACAATGTTACCTTGCTTTTATACGCTTCAACAAGACACAAATTTGACACTGTCCAATTAGTTTGGGAGCTTAACTCGGGCTTCTCATTGAAGGCATGAAGAATAACTTGATTATTGTCCTTGTTTGACACTTGAAGCTGCTTCACAAAAACAGAACTGGTCTTCATCAAACGGGATGAGGCAGGGCCAAGCAGGATGCAAGAATCGCCGTAATAACCATAACGGAGTGTGATTGAAACTGTAAAACAGAAAGAAAGAAAGAAACAAAAGGGCAATGCATGAGAAAGAGAGATCAAGGGAAGGAGGGAACCTAAAGAAGATGAAAAATTATATGCCACAAATCCAAATGGTGAGAGGAGGCAGCATCCAAGCATGTTGCCACCGCTGATGCTGATACATGGATGGTATAGTGATAGTGTGCATGACTCGGTGTAACAGAGCCATTGATTCAATTCAAGATAGCATGAAGAAAAACAAAAGTGTGTGTAGATTAGATCACTTAAGTTGAGACTAGAAGGTTTTATGAAGGTAACCATTAGGTGTGAGTGACGGGTATTTGAATGGCAGTTACGTTGATTGAATGTTAGGTGGTCCTTATTATAATTTTAATTTTAATTACTTTTCATATCCGTTTTGCAATTCTTTTTTTTAATGTTCATGTTTGGGGTAAAAGTAAAAGTAAAACTGTTAAAATATATCATGTAATGTGTATCAGTATATGTTCATCATGATTGTGGGCACAAAATTTTTTGCAAGCTTTTAGGGTTTTTTTTGTAACATGAGATAAAAATGATTAACGGGTGATTTAAGATTTATACAGACGACAATTTCCCACGTCACATGTAATGACTAATGGGAGAAAATAGATCCAACATAGGAAAATCAAATTGACAAAATAGATACTAATCAACTGCTGAAGTTATTAAATATTTCTTACAAAGTGGTTTGTGAAACTAATCTTAGGCTGAAGTTAGTAACAAGTACGTTATTGCGTTACTGTTAAAAAAATATTTATTTTATAATTTAAAATTTAAATTTAAACAGATTTTGTTTTTAGAAAAATAAAATGTTCAATTTTTTTGTTCAATTGTTTATTTATTAACATTTGATTAAGTTACCTATATATATATTATATGTTGATATCTTTAATTTGCAAGTGGGGTGTTTGTTGCTCTGTGTTTTAGTTTTTAAACCTTACAAATATATTATAGTATTTGTTACCTATATTATATGCAACAATTTCACTTATGATTTTCCTCTCAATGTTGTTCCTGCAGGTTGAGTTGAGTTGGTTTCTTTTAGTGCAGGTTGCACTTTTTGTGGGCAACATTGGTACATCTTTTTTCCTATAAATATTCAGTTTGCTGCTCTTACATACACACGAGAAACAGTACACTATATATTCCTCCAGTGGGGTGTGTTTCTTAAGGATGTTTGTGTTTATACATTGATTGGTAATTCGTGTTTTTTTTAATTCTAAATTTATATTGTTACTTTTTGTTCTTTTATTTAGTTAGAATTTTTGTATTTTCTTCTTGTTTATTTATTTTATTTTATTTCTCAGTTATAGATATATTGTAAATTTCAGCAAATGCAACTTAATCACATTAAATGAAGGAAAGCAGGCATACATAAGATTCAACTAGTAGCAAATAACAGGCATACAATTAACGTCAAAATGAACAAACTGACAAATAATTGCAACAAAAAAAAACAACACACACATACGTGTATATATATATATATATTACTAGTGCAAACAAGAAATAGGAAAACACAGCAAATATATATGCAGCAAATCGGATTGAGAAACCTAGAATTAATTTAATAAAACTTGAAGGTTTGCAATAAAAAGGTTTAAAACTTCAAAGCATGTATCCAAAGCAAAAAGACTATATTTATGGAAAATGTGTCAAAATTTGAACTAGACAAGTGTTTTTACTAAAAAGGAATATAATGATTTTGTGAGGGTGACAATGGATCACTATGTCTCATCCTTAACAAAAAAATGAAACAAGGTGAGAAATGGTCAAACATTGTATTTGTGACATTTATGATAGGTAGGGGTGTCTTAGTTGTATCCAAATAGTATACTGAATTGGAATCTATTTAAAAAGTGTGAGATTAACATCTTATGATTGAGTAACCAAATCTATGACTATGTAACACTTCACTCCTTTCCTATCATTAAGAAACACAAATCTTCTAGCCATTTTATCAAACTTAAACATATGATGAGAAAGTGTGAACACTAAGGATATTGATCCAAAGGTGTTTAAGGTCAATCAAACAAGAAAACTTTAGAGATACATTTATAATATTTTATTTCGAGTCTCATGTTTATTCAACTCTACTACGATGGATAGAGATTTATAAATTAAACACATTATTTGTCTTTGATAATTGTCCCTTTGCTCCTCTCTTTATAAAATAAATTGGAGAAAAAATATAAATAATGTTTCAACTCTTTCTTTTATTAAATAAAAAACAATAGTCAATTATATTTTCTCATTTATTTTAGTATTTTATCTATAATGTTACATTTGATTTTTATATATTCGTAATGTCTATTTTTTGTTTTATATATATGTCTATATGCTTGTGTGCATGTGTGTGCATGTATGTGCGTATCCTTGTAAGTATATTCATAGTTATCTTTAAAAAAAATTGAAGTATATTGTTATACTAAAACAAATATACTTTTAATATATATATTTATATTATTTTTTTTTGAATTTTTATATTTATACTAAAATTATATTAGAGTAATTTAACTTATATATAATATATAATTAAAGTTATTTTAGTATTTTCAAATTATAAGTATCCCTGAGTTTGAGTTAGAGTTATTATCCACCCATGCCCGGTTAATAAACAAGTAAAATAGATTTATTTTACCTTTAGATGTAGATATCCATCAAATAATTTATTTTTAATAAAGAACAAAAACTGAAGTAAAAGTTGGTTTTTTACATATTTGTAAAAGATAATTGGGCAAAAATTGAGAATTATAAAATATAAATACAATCCAAATCATAAAAATGGTTTAAAGTATAATAAAATACAATTATAAAATATTGAATTACAAAAGAATTTGAATGTGTGATTTAAATATTTACAGGATTTAATTGAATTATATTTTCAATTACCAATAAATGTATTAATATTTAAATCTATTTTTAATCAAACCAAATTATTAGGAGCCATCAAATGATGACATATATATTTAAATTTGAGTGTATTTTTTTAATAATTAATTATGAAAATAAATTTATGAATATTATTTCTATTTTGTGTTGCAAATTATTACTTATTTGTAAAATAAAAAATAATTGAGTGTTTTGATGCGAGGGTCGGCGGAAATGAAGCGCGCCTCCCTGCCATATGAAAAATTTTCTTTATACTCAAAATCAAAACAAAATCACACATCTAAGTTTAAAACCAAAGCCAGATTTTGAAATTTTCATACATCTCTTTTGTCATATTATACACCCAATTAAGTGCGCACACATATATATTTATATAAATAAAATTAGTATAAAAATATTTACACCAAAACACTCAATTGCCTTTGTCTTTATATAATTATAAATAATTAGTTTTTTTATTTGCTAACAAAATAAGGTTTATGTAAAATGGCCCCCCCAATTTGCCTATTCCGAGATCAACCTAAGATGTTAGTGAATGCAATTTATTATTTTTCCTATATAACTGGTGTCAAGGTCAACTCAAATATATTAGCAAAAGAAAAAGTCAACCTAAATATTCAATAGTGTCCTCATTATTTTTATTAATCAAATACTTTTAGCTTATGTAACTATGTTGTTTACACAAAAATTGAGGGACTTAATTAAAAAATAAATACAAGTTTAGAGTCTCAATTAAAAAAATAATAGAACTAATTAAAATGGTCAAATAATTCATAAATCTGCAAATAAATTTAGTGTATTCTTTTTTATTTTACTCTATTTTAAAACTGTCACATTATATGATATAATATATTATATTTTTATTTTTATATTTATATGCATCATAATACAATAAATAACACAAATAATATTTTAACATTGAATTCTACAAAATACAAAAAATAAAAATTGATAGTTTTTTATTTTATTAATGTTTGTAATATTACAATTATGGGATCATTCAATAACTTATTTTTAGCTTACTCTTATTCATTTGTACCATTTTTTCAATTTAAATAATCTTTTCACTCTCATTTTGAATTTTTTTTGTCTATTATACGGTATTTTTACTAATGTGAACTATTAATATAATAATTTGTGTCTTGTATGGGTCTTAGTTTATAATTAAAAAATTCTTATAATTTTTAATATATTTTGTAATGCCCATCTTTTTATTTTAAATATATATTTATGTATATGTTTATGTGTTTGAGCAAGTGTGTATGCATGAGTATGCATATGTCTATAAGTATAGTTATAAATATCTATTAAAAAAGTAAAACAAAAAAATTGAATCATATTGTTATACTAAAAGATATATTTATACCAAAAACATTTTTTTTGAATTTTTATATTTATACTAAAATTATATTAAAGCAACTTAACTTACATACATTTAAGTTATTTAAGTAATTTCTAATTATGGGCACCCATAAGTTTGTATTATTACTTACTCAGGTCTCGCTAATAAGCAAGTAAAAATTGATTTATTTTATCCTTAAATGCATATACTCATTAAGTTGTCTATTTTGAATCTATAATAAATTTTAGTATATATTTTTTGTCATCTCTAATAACTATATTTACGACCCAAATTAAAAGATACATCAAGTAAAAATTAAAGATTAACAAATGAAATAATATTTTTATATTATATAATAGATTCTAAAAATATACTAAAAATATACTAAAAATATTTTATTTTTGAATATTTTAGAATAAATTAAATTTACAAACATATTTTTAAATATAGTCTAAATCATTAAAAAATGGTTTAAAGTATAAGAAATATACCGTTATAAAATATCTTAAATATATAATTTAACTATTTACATGATTTAATCAAATTATATTCTTTAATAATTAATAAATATATTAATATTTAAATTTGGTTTATAACCAAACCATCAATGGATGACTCATCATGTTTTTATAGTATATATATGTAGAGAGAGAATTTATAAATTACTATCTGAATCTGAATCTGGAACCAGAAATCAAATTCTAGACAGGCTAAACCATTTTCATTTGAAAACTCGCCTTTGTCTTTGTCTACTCATTATACACTCAGATGACAACATATTTTCTCACTCACCCAACCAAGACTTCAACTCCATCTCCTTCTCTTTTTATCTTTTCCAAATCAACAACACACAAAAGGAAGAAGATGGAGACTATGTCGCCGCAAAGAGAAAGACAAATGCTGCCACCGTAGTCATAGTTGAAAAACAACACCCCAAACGGAAGCACGTTGTGTTGGGTGAACTTCCCAATTTACTAAATGTTATTGTCCCCACAGCTCAAAATCCGCACAAAGAGAAACTCCAATGTCAGAAGAATCCCAATAGAATAAGCCATCTCCCGCAAACAACACCCTTTCTCCACCCCAGATCGATGAATCTTATGTTTCCGACATCTTCGAGCATCTTCATGCAATGGAGGTAATTTTGATTTTCAATTTTGTCCAAATGGACTATGTTGTAGTTTGTTGAGGTTGTTGAATGTTTCAGGAGGTGTTTGGTTTGGTTGTTTTTTGTTTTCATTTTCACTGAAAACGGTGATGAAAATGTGTTTGATTGGATTTCTGAAAACATTTGCAGTGAAAATGAAAACAGGAAACAACCAGAAAATGAAAACAATAAATTTTCATGTTCCGTGTTTTCAGTTGAGAACAGAAACCACATTTCGGGTAAAATGAAATTGTGGTAACAAAATGTAATTTTAAGCTAATATAAAAATACAAAAAGACACGAAGTCAATGTATCATAAATTTTTAGTATTTTTATTTCATGAAAACTGAAAACATGAAGTCAAACCAAACATATTTTCAGAATTCTAATCTTTTGAAAATGAAAACAGTTTTCAAGAAATGAAAACAGAAAATGAAAATGCAAACCAAATACACCCTTAAATTTTAAATTTTTCTGCTTCTCAGATATGCAGAGAAAGAGAAGGCCAATGATTGATTACATGGACAAAGTTCAGAAACAAGTTACGACAACTATGAGGACAATATTGGTGGATTGGTTGGTAGAGGTAGCTGAGGAGTACAAGCTTCTCTCCGATACCCTTCATCTATCTGTTTCGTACATCGATAGGTTTTTGTCTGTTAATCCTGTTAGCAAATCAAGACTTCAGTTACTGGGTGTTTCATCCATGCTCATTGCTGCGTAAGGATTCGACACCTTTTTCAATTTTGCAACAGTTGTTCTATTTAATCTAGCATAATAATTGCATTCTTTTTTTAATATGCAGCAAGTATGAGGAAGTTGACCCACCCCGTGTTGACCCGTTCTGCAACATCACTGATAACACATACCACAAGGCAGAGGTAAATAAATATGCTTTACTATTCTCTTATTTATGATGTGATACCAAATTATGTTATGGTTTTTTACTTGTTGGATCTTTCCCCCTCACTTTTGTTTACATGGTTACTGGTTATATATAGGTTGTAAAGATGGAAGCTGACATGCTCACGACCCTAAAGTTTGAGATGGGAAATCCAACTGTAAACACCTTTCTAAGGTAAGGACTTTATATTGTGAATTTTAATATTTTTAGCCTATGTTGAAATGAAATTAATTGAGTGTTGTTATTGCTTCAGGAGGTTTGCAAATGTTGCTTCTGAGAACCAAAAAGTGAGTTGAACTACTCTATGCCCCTACCTATTCTTCTTCTTGATTGTCTTAAAAGCTTTATTGTGTTGTTTACTAATTTTCTTATTATTTTCAGACACCAAATTTGCAGATTGAATTTTTGGTTGGCTACCTTGCTGAGCTAAGCTTGCTGGACTATGATTGTTTAAGATTCTCGCCTTCTATCATGGCTGCATCAGTTATATTTCTTGCCAGGTTTATTATCTGGCCTGAAGTGCATCCTTGGGTAAGTATATTATATTCTTGATAATGATATATTTTTCTTCTTTTTAAAAGAATAAGCTCTTAGCCATGTTTCAAAGCACTCAAAGTTGAGCACCTATTGCAGACTTCTTTGTCTGAATGCTTGGGTTATGAACCAGCTGATTGAAAAGAATGTGTCCTCATCTTGCATGACTTGTATTTGTCAAGAAAGGCAGCCTCCTTAAAAGCTGTTAGGGAGAAATACAAGCAACACAAAGTGATTATTTTTGCATCTCTTTTGTCGTCATATACATCAATTCTCCTTGTGACAAATTGAGTAACTAGAAATCTTCGGAACAGTTCAAATATGTGGCAAATCTGCCTTCCCCTCCACATGTACCAATTTATTACTTTGAAGAACAGTGATGCAGTGGAAATTCTTTGATAAATAAAACTCATTTGAAAAATAGAAGACTTTTTGAAGTGATCTACTCTGATGGAAGTTGGTATCTTTTAAATCATGCTTGATCAAGCATGTGTTGAACAGTGTGGTTTGTTCGACCATTGTTTGGAAGGGCCTGGCTTAGAAAATTGATGGGCAAGGTTTGTGTCTGAATTGCAAGGGCAGCAGGATCAGGACACATACCAATGTTCAATTGCCTTTCCTGATGAACTATCATGGAAAGACCTTTAAAAAGGAAAGGGCTTAAATAAAAAGATCATAAATGGTACTATTACATAGTTATCATTGAGGCCATGAAGGAAACACAGGACACAATCTTGGATACAGCTGAACAAATTTGTCAGTCTAGCAATAGCATGCATCTGGAGAATCACTCCATAGGATGAGGTTAAAGTTGCATAGTTCATTCTAGAGGTGAAGTAGTTTGAATTTGGAGGATTTGAAGTTTTGAACAAAGTCATCTTGTGAAAAGCGGTACTTATGATCTTGCTAGACATCTTTGTCATCATTGATCCAAATGATGTTGGCTGCAATCTCGTGGGAGACTCGGTGATTCAACCAAGACAGCACAAGGGTTTTACACTGCTTCCAAGCAAAATACAAGGGATCTTTATCTCGGGGTTTAGAGATGGTGTTGCCAACAAATTTCAATCTGGTCATCTGCAAAGCCATGGCTTGGGTTTGTTGGTGTTAATTTAGAATTCTTCTAAATTGGAAATGTACTTTGATTTAATCCACATTAATTCCTCCAAGAATGAGGTGAAATTTGATGAACAATTTGTTGGTGTAAAGTTTATGTTTGCGATCAAGATTGAAATTGAAAAGGACCAAATTTCAAGATATTAATCATTATGTGTTAGAAAGAGGTAGACTTGAGACAAGAGTTTGAGTAAAGTAAAAGTTATCAGTGTCACATGGATTATTTCTTAAACCTTGTTAAACATTTGATGGTATTTGAAAGCTGTAATGTTTAAACCAATTTCTAAAAGCATATTTTAATTCATTAAGACATATTACTAAATAATGATTAATATTTTGATTGAAATCAAATTAAATTCTTATAATTTGAATTTATACTCAAAACATCACGCACAAATTATTAATTCTTACATTAAAATGTTTCTTCATTCAGTTTCATTAGAAAACCTCAACGTCAATAATAGGTTTCCCGATATATAAAAGCATGAATAATTTCTTACAACTTCATATAGTAATTTTACTCTATTTTTTTTATCATATTATCCATCTAATTTAACATTTTTTTATCTCTTTTTATCTGTAGTTATAAAAATTTATAAAACTTTATGAGAACAAAACTAATATTATACATTATTATCAACACATTTTCTCTTCAAATAAAAAAAAAATTGTTTGTTGATTTGGTATGTTGAAAATCATAATCATACCTCAAATTTTAAATTTATTAAAATTCTTATTATCTTCTAATGGACCAAACTAATTTTTATTCATTAATCTTGTACCAATTTTCTATCAATAATCTAATAAGTTCATTAAATCAAATCACTTATATTAAGCCCATCTAAATATAAATAAAAAATATAAATTATAATATAATATATAATCCATATTAATTAATTAAAAATTATAAAATTCCTAACAAATATGTCTAAAAACTACTTCACTAAGATAAAAATTCTCTGTAAGAACAATGCAATTTTCGGTTCATCCTACACCGTAATTCTCCTAATACATGTTGCAAGTATGCAGTTGTACATTCTAAGATCTTGTTATTTGATCCTTATTTAAAGGTCTTCTCCCTGATAGTTCATCAGGAATGGGAATTGAACTTTGGTATCTAATGAAATCCTGTTGCTCTTGCAATTCAAAGACAAAAACCTACGCATCAAATTTCTAAGCCATGCCCATGCAAGCAATGGTCGGTTTGATCATTTATCAAGGAATTCACTGCACCACTGGTCTTCAAAGTAACAACTCGGTACATATGGAGGGGTAGGCAGGTTTGCCACACATTCGAACTGTTCCAGTAGAAGATTTCTAGTCACTAAATTAGTCATAATGAGAATTGTATTATAACAAAAGAAATGCAAAAACAACCACCTTTTGCTGCTTGTATTTTGCCCGAACAGCTTTGAAGGATGCTGCCTTTCTTGACAAATACAAGTCATGCAAGATAAGGACACATTCTTTCAACTCAGCTGGCTTGTAACCCGAGCATTCACACAAGGAAGAAGTCTGCAATGGATTCTCAACTTTGAGTGTCTTGAAACACAGGTATATTTTATTCTCTTAAAGATCAAAATATGCATAGAAAAAAATACTAACCCATGGATGCACTTCAGGACAGATAATGAACTTGGCAAGAAATATAACCGAGGCAGCCACAATAGAAGGCAAGAATCTTAAACAATCATAGTCCAACAAACTTAGCTCGCCAATATAGCTGCCCAAAAAGTCAATCTGCAAATTTGGAGTCTGAAAATAAAAAAAACAAAAAAAAAAACAATTAGTAAACAAAACAATAAAACTTTTAAGACAATGAAGAAGAATAAGAAGGGCAGTTCAACTTACTTTTTGGTCATTAGAAGCAACATCAGCATACCTCCTGAAACAATAACTAAAGTCAATTAATTTCATTCCAACATAGACTAAATATTCACATTTACAATATAAATTATAAAGCCCTTACCTTAGAAAGGTGCTTACAGTAGGATTTCCCATTTCAAACTTTAGGGACTTAAGTATGTCAGCTTCCATCTTCACAACCTATATATCACCAATAACCATGAAAACCAAATTGAGGAATGAACCAACAAATAATAATAAAAAAAAACAGCATTGCATATTTACCTCTGTCTTGTCATAAGTGTGATCAGTGATGCTGCAAAACTCGTCCACACCAGGTGGATCCATCTCCTCATATTTTCTGCATATTGAGAAGGAAAAAAAAATGCAATTGTAATGTTTAAGCAGGTTAAGTATAACAAGCATTGCAAAATTAAGAACAGGTAGTGAAGCATTACGCAGCAATGAGCATGGACGAAACACCCAGTAACTGAAGTCTGGATTTACTGACTGGATTAACTGATAAAAACCTATCGATGTATGATACAGAGAGATGAAGAGTATCCGATAGAAGCTTGTACTCCACAGCTACCTCCACTAACCAATCCACCAATATTGCTCTCATGGTTGGGGTAACGATTTTCTGAACCTTTTCAATGTAGTCAACCATTGGTCTTCTCTTATTCTGCATCTGAGAAACCGGAAATTTTTAAAATTGAAACATCCAACAACCACAACAAAGCAACAACGTTGTTAACTTTAAACAGAATCAGAATTACCTCCATTTCACGAAGATACCCGTGGATATCCGAATCATAAGATTCGTTGATCTGAGGGGAAGGAAAGGTGTTGTTGTTTGTGGGTGATGGTTTCTTCTCATTGGGATTCTTCCGACATAGGAGCTTCTCTTTGCGCGAATTTTGAGTTTCGGAGACAATAAGGTTTTGTAAATTGGGAAGTTCACCCAACACAACCCGCTGCCTCTTGTTGGGGTATTGTTTTTCGACAAAGACTATGGTGGCGGCATTTGCCTTTCTCTTTGCGGCGGCGCGAGTCTCCATCTTCTTTCCTGTGTGTGAAGTGAATTTGGAACAGATCGAGAAAGAGGAAATGGATGGAAGAAGATGGAGTTGAAGTGTTGGGTGAATGAGAGAGAAAGAGGTGTCATGTGTATGTATAAAGGATAAACAAAGACAAAGAGCGGTTTCCAAAATGAAAATGGTTCGGCCTGTCTGAAAATTTCAGAATTTGGATTTGGTTCCAAATTGAGATGTGTAGTGGAGATTTAGGGTTTGTTTTGGAACCCAAAGATTTTTTCATATAGCGGGTGCGCGCGCTTCTTTTCCGCCATCCCGTCCAATCAAAAACTTAAATTATTTTATTTATTATTAGTATTTTTATTTAAAAAGTATGTTAATCTTACCTGAAAAGTGATAAATATTTTACACTAGATTATTTCTTTATTTTATTTTACAAATAGTTCATAACATAAAATAGAAATACCAAATTATCAAATTTCTTTTCATAAATAATATATACTTTTTTTAAATCTTAATTAAGAAAATCGAGTTCAATACTCTTCAAACCAATAATTTGTTGGTAAATGAATATCATTTTTTTATTCTAGAGCAAAGATTAATCAAGTTCGAGATATGTAACAGTTATTAATCCAATTTTTTTTTACACATGATGAAATTAAAATATGAGTTCTTCTACTAAAATAAATCATTTCCTGTGAAATTTTACCATTAGTGTGTAATGATATAGGTTCTAATTTTCTATACAATGTCAAATAATATAGAAGATAAATTCACTTATTTCAAGAATAACTCTTTTAAAATTACTCGTCATTCTCATAATTTATTTTCTTAAAATCTAATGATTAAGATAAATTATTTATTATAACGATTAGATCTTGAGAAAATGAATGATAAGAATGAAAATTAACTCTAAAAAAGAGTTACTCTTGCCGGGTCCTTCCTCAATAATATAATGTGTATTTAATAGTTATGTATCATAAAAAAAATTATCAAACAATATAAAATTATTGTTAATACTACTTTTAAGTTAATTACTAGCATAAAGAATTGGATTATTGTGATAATAAAGTTTAAGGTATTTTTATTGATTAATCACTTGGCCAAAGGAAATTATTGAAAATCCATGCTTGATCCCATTCTAATATAACATCACAAAATGTTATGTTTGTCTCAACCCAAGACCAAAACCATAATTTGTGCACACAAAGTCGATTAAAATAATATCTAACCTAGCCAGTCATACAAAAAAAAAAAATTAGTTCAATAAAGAATAATATTTAATTATTGATTATTTCCTTGTCAATAGAATATTTTGGATACTTGTAATTAATTTTTTTAAAATATCACATTTGTCAAACCTTACGATTTTATTTTAGAAATTGCAAGTGCAGTAAGAAAGGATATATGAATCAGACCAGCCCGTTCAAGGCACATCGGGGAAATACATGTTTCAAACTAGTTCCGTCCCCAAATTAAATAGACTAAAATTTCAAATTACTGCATGGCTTGCAAAGCCCGTAAATAAACAAGCCAGCCCCAGACCAACAGTTGAGAAGCTTTAAAAAAAACATTTTTGAAAAAATATATAAATTTGTCAAATAATTAGGATTTTTTTATTTCCCTTCCCTGTTTTTAACCTAAGGTAGAGAACAGGAATACAAAGAAAAATATAATATAATCATAAGCATTAATTAAATATTAACATTCAACTGTAGATAAAATATAAAACATTCACAAGACTAATATCTAATAAAAAAATATAAATATAATCATAATAATTTAACCATTCAATTTATATATGTAAACAAATTAATTATTAGATCAAAATTAATTGTCACTAAATTTATTATCTAAATTTACATACACATCAAATATACATTAGAAATTTTAGTGTTACATATAACGTCATTAATTATTTTATAACATAATTAGTCTATTATCTTAGTTGATTAAAACGTCATGATAATGTAAAAGTCACATGTTTAATTCCTGTTTAGGCCATTAATTTTAAATTAATTCGTAAAATATTTTTGAATTTTTTTTTTAAAAAAAAAACCTTTAGACCACTTACAAATTGTTCGATCTATATCAGTTTTACCAAAAGACAAAACAAGAATCGTGCTGGTTTGTTAGGTATACCAACAATTGTACTGAGTGCATGTAACAACAGCCCCCTCACAGATTGCGTGCTTTGCGGTCCAGTCCACGGGCTCAAATTCATATACCCACCCCTAAGTGCAAGTGATAACTTACTCTACTTTAAGAATTATTTCAAATCCTACACCATTTTAATAATTTTGAAATAAACCTACCCGTCTAATAAACCGAACACCAAGTAAAACCGGGTAAATTGGAAGTAGGGAAATGTAGCTAATGGCCCTGTACAAAAAAGCCGTAACAACTAGCACATAGGAAATGAATAGTAGCAGTTTGTAATCCTATCCTATCTACTTTACATCCGAAAATCCAAAACACAAACTATATTGTTTGAAAAACAAGCAGCAACTTTATCACCATCTTTGTTCCAATTAACTTCAAATATCCCACCTTTTCCAGTGTATGTTTTTACAATCTTGCCCTCCTTCACGGACCATATATGCAGGTATCTATCCATGGAGCCACTGGCCAGGTACTCCCCATTAGGGCTGAATGCAACGGAATATACAGGATCCCTGAGTGTTACAACAGAAAGCAATGTATTAATATGCTAAACATATAGTATGCTCGAACATTGACAATTTCTAAATTCTACACTACATAAAATTATTGATTTCTGCATTAGACCTTCATTTCCTATCACACAATCCAATCTGTTATTACAGTTGGTTACTGTAAGAATCCAGTTATTGTTAGTTGTTGATTACCCACCAACAGAACTGTATTTGTAGACTTCTTTGTACTGAGATCAAATTCATTTTTTCGCAATGAATCAATACTTTGTTTGTTTCTCTCTCTAGCCAGTCTAGCTTAATATAGTATCAGAAGATTTTTTATCCTTGCTTCTACTCCTTCATTCTTCGTCTTCCTGCTTCACTCCACCAGGTTTCCTTCTCCAAGCCAGTTCTTCCCTAAAGTTATCTGCACTAGCAGATGTGGACTGAGAAGTTGCCCTGTGATCAAGAAATCGACCACAAGATTCAGCATTTTTCTTGGGGATAAACTGATCTCTCGGAAATCAAAATAAGCAACCGTCCTGCTCTTCAGCAAATGCCAAGTACTGAGCCATGGTGTGTGTTGCCACTGAATTGTTATTTGTTATGGCTATAGTAGCTACTTAGATAGTTTGAATTAGTTACTGATATAGTCATGGATTTCTATGACAATCAATCAGCGCTCTAAACACAGATATTGACTGCCATTTTATCTGTCAACATGTTTACTCTAGATTTCTCTGACTACTTCACATTAAATCCCAACACCAATAAGCAGATATCCTCATAATGCTAAGCAGCTTGTTCAGGCTGCTTATGTCCAAGATAGGATTCCTTGATATCTTCATCCACAGTCCCACCGTTTAGGAGAGTATAACACCATCCAATCTGTTATTACAGTTTGTTATTGTTAGATTACAATTATTCCGTTATCTTTTTCAGTTATTGTTGGTTCTTGATAACGTGGCAACAGAATTGTATTTATAGACTTCTTTGTATGGAGATCAAATTCAACTATTCTCAATGAATTAAGACTCTTGTTTCTCTATTTAGCTTAATATTTCCTATAATCCTATTAATTAGCAAAATGCCTATAAATCATCTTCAATTCTTTAGTTGCCATTTCCAATTAATAACATATCATATATTAGCAATGACAAATGCATCCATCGTTTCTTAAATATCCATACGCATGAGTGTTTATGTGTGTGTATTTTGCTAGTAAAGCTCATTGATTTATTTTCTGCACCTGTGGCCATTTAAGCTGTAGAGTACATTCCCTAGTTCCACATCCCAGAGCTTTATTGTTGAGTCGAATGAGGCACTGTTTAAAAGAACAATAAGCCAAAGTATTAGGGAAATACAAAACACAGATTTTTTTTGGTGTATTTCAAATTTATTGGACATTGATTATTTTAAGGGTTTTGTTAATGTGCCCCTTTAGTGCCACAGTTTGAGTACAAGTAACATTCATTATGTAGCTTAAACACTTCAGAAAAAAAAAGTATTAACTGCTTGTACTTTTCATTTAATAGTATACATTTGTAATTCTTAAGCTCTACCCTCAGGGCACAAGTTAACAAAACCATTGTTTCAAAACAAAAAGTTTTTCACAAGAAGCCACCACACTTTCATATCTTACTACTATAGCCAATTCTATTATAGTTGAAGCCTATTTACCTTGCTAGTACTAGCTGCTGATTGGGACTGTTGGTACCAGGGCCTGTAGGGCTCCATCGGATTGTATATATCCCCTAAAGGATCATTACTTTCTTAGAAAGAGAAAGAGAATAAATGGAAATAGAAAGAAAAGGCACACATGAAAGAAAAAGCACACATGGCAACATTTCTTAAAACCTTGACATGTTCCTTCAAATCATGCAAAAAGTTGTCCTGCTTTAGACTCCATATCTGCATCATAGTTTCATGAACGAACAGTCAATTGGATACTCGCACATACTTAAAAGCATAATGATAGTCAAGTTTACACTTTCCTAGAAATGTTTGTTATATACTCTTATAAAACACTAAATTTTATAGAGATTTTTTTTCCACAGTTACACTGCCAATTTTTTTTCTGTGAAACCCTTATCTATACTATGTATCCATTATACCACTATAACAAATTCTTTAAAAAAAATATAAATATGCACTCCACTAGTGGATCTCTGTTTTATATAACTACTAAGTGAATCCGAGTGATAATTCCTGTTGATTACTTTTGCAGTGTGATCGTCGGAGCAGGAAGCCAGCAAAGAACCTGATGGGTCCCATTTAATGGCATTAACTTCATCCTGAAACAAAAGTATTTCAGAATGTTTGAGCAATGATTAAAACTGTAACTGAATATCCTCATAGCTGAATTATAAGTGAGCATATTATTCTATTTTGTGATGGAAAGTCACTGTCTCCTTTCCAATTAAAAGTTAGTATATTAATAAAAAAAAACCATCAGTGAACTGGTTGACTAGGAAGAGATACCTGATGCCCTGAGAAAGTTTTGATTGGTCTATTCTCTCCAATTTTGCAAACATGTATCATTTTATCAGTGGAGCATGTAGCAAATGAAACATTGTTTCGCCAATCAACATCAAGAGTTGGGCCTGAAACAATTTGCTGATAATTAAGATTACAAGGACAGCCATACAGAAAAAGACAAGCTTTTTCACCAGAAAATGTGCAAAAAAACAAAACAAAAAAAACAAAAACTTACCGGTGTGAAATTCAAATAGTTGTTTCCATTCCACAGTCTTTATATTCCATACAATAGCAGTCTTATCCACACTTCCACTAAGAAGATAATCCCCCTTCTTGTTCCACTTTAGAGAAAAGATTGGACCTCTGTGCTTGTTTAGTGTACAATTCAACTCCCCTAATGAACCTCAAAATAAAACTTGAGTTAACAGCAAAGAATAAAAGGCCCATAGTTACAAATAATACACATCTCATGCCAAGAAATGCATATTCGTAAATAAAATATCTTAACAGCTCACCATCTCTACTCCATATTCTTGCTTGGCCATCATAGGAACCAGTTGCCAATAGTGTTCCATCCCCCTTTGTAATAAAAATCATAGCAAAAGATATCAGCTGGGGTATAAGATTGAAACACAAGAGAAAGACAAAATTCATAGTATTCAGCTAAGTGGTGCAAGACCCATTACATATCAAGATACACATTAAAAGAGTAAAATTAATTCACAAATATTCATGGTAAGTATGCAACCACAATAATGCTACAAAGATTTACATTCCAGTCAAGTGTTGTCACATCCTTGCTTTTTTCATTGGTGCTTTCTTTGAAGTGCTGCAGCACCACAACATTTACTGGTTCATTTTGCACACTAGAGTCACAAGCTCCATCAGCAATTTTCCAAATTCGAGCTGTTGAATCTCCAGACCTGAAATAGTTAATAATACAAACATATAGGCAAATTCTTAACTTAAATTGGTCAAGAGAAAGAAAAAAAGAAAAGAAAAAGGATAACACTAGCATCAGAAACTGTGCCACTTCACCACTTAGATGATTTTAATAAGAAATATTTACCGCACTGTTAATTTATGATAGATAACATTTGTATTGTCCCTATAGATCAAATTACACTGTCATACTCTAAGTTTTCTAAGCAGGTTTAAGTTATAGTGTATATAAATATGACATCTTATTTTTATGCTAGGAAAGAAGAATGAAATATGATTCAAATTCAACACCGGATCAAATCAAAGTATTAAAATTTGAGGATTTGAGAATTCCAATCAATTTGACATACAAATCCAAGGTCAAAACTTAAAAATCAAGAGAATGTTCGTCATAAGACTCATAACCAGCCTACCGTGTCCAATTGCCTATTAATATAACAGTTTCCTTAGAACTATAAACAGTTAGAAATTAAGTTTTAAATTCTTGGATAGCTAGACAATATTACTCTACATCCCTATTACGAAGATTATTGTATGGAACTAGTAAAAACACGGTTTAAAATATGAAAACAACCAACAATTCATGAATAGAAGAACAAAGGACAGGCAATAAAATGAACTGAAAGAAAAAGAACTATTATCTTAATTTAAAATAGAATGAATTAACAGGGAGGAGATACTTTTGAGAAAAAATTTCTTTACGAAGAGGCTTGTACTCACCCAGATGCAAGAAGTGGAGCTGATGGATTCCATGCACAAGCAAAAACCTGCCACGAATGAAATAACTTTCAATAAACCACAGTGGGAGAAGAAAACCTATGCGAAAGATAAAAAAAAGATGAGTCCAAACCTCTGATGTATGACCTTTCAAAAGTTTTACATAACCACATGGAGTATCATCAGGCGACGACATGGGGCTCTGGGAGATCTCCATTGGCTCAGCCCCTATGCCATAAAAGTTTAACTTTTTTCCTTGTCTAATATGTTATTGATAAAGATTGATAGCTAATGAGAAAGAAAAGATAAACAAAACATTATACATCAATATTTACCTCCTTGTGCTCTATTTTCTAGATTTTCGACAGTAATCTTATCTTCAGGTTTCTCTGTATGGTTTTGATCGGTGTGCTGTATTTCTTTATACTCAGGCTTTGGCGGCTCCTTATCTTTCTCTAACCTAATTTTTTCCAATGTGTGTTCATTTTCCTTTTCTTTCCTCTCTTTCTCAGTTTCCTCCCTCCTTGGGTCATCCTGACTCAAGTCATTTATTATTTTATTTGATTCAAATTTATGCTGACGTAGATTTTCCTTTCTGGCTTTCACTATATTGTGTAGTTCACTTGGGCCCTTTGTGATAAGATCCAGAGGTTGTAGAAATGAAAAATCCTCATCCATGTCAGCATCACTCTGGAGACCTAACACAGACACCAATCAGCTTAAGGTCCTCGACCAATGCATTCATCATGTGCATGTTGGCATCAATAATATGAACATCGAATATCATACAATACAACAACCTATCAAGCACGGACACCTCTCTTGTTCGAAGTGTCACCGTGTTGGACACGTTTCTGACACCAGCACTTCTTATTAGTTGTCCGATTGAAAAATTATATTTTGTTGGCTTGAACACTTAAGTTGTTACCTAATACACTTGAAAAAACATAGAAGGTTGTTTTAAAAAGATGAATATACCATCAATTTAGATATTTTGTTATATGTTATTCATATTTCATTTCATTAGAATCTCTCTATTTGTGTTTGTATGTGGTGTTCCCGTGTCCTATATTTAGACATTATCTGTGTCAAGGTGTGTGTTTGTGTCATGTCCAGTGCTTCATAGACAAAAAAAAAAAAAAAGAAGCTTACACCACTCAAGTTTGCTTCCAGCTCAAGATATTGAATTCCTTTCTGTATGAAAGTAACAAGAGCACCCGGTGGAACCACACTATCATCATTTTTGCTTTTATCAATCCCAGCTTCATACCCGAATGCAAATGCAGAATGAGTAAAACCTGAAACAAAGCAGCCATCAGAAAATATCAGAAGAAATTAATAGTGTGTTTAGAAACACGGCCTACACCTAAAAAATCTTCATGGAGCGAAAAAAGGCAGAAACTAAAATCAGCAGTGTTCACTTTGATGTGAAAAATCACATCCACGATCAATTTCAAACACGCAGGGAATCATGTTATCTTCAGCACATTTTCCTCTTTAATGAAAAATGATATGATAAGTAATTATGCAAGCACACGACACGAAAATAATAATAATAACCCTAATATCGCAAACATACCGAATCTACGAACTTTGTAGAAACCATCATAATACGGTCTAAAGAGAGAAACACGTTGGCAAATAGTGAAGATAAAAAATTTCGGTATAGAGTGATGTAATTGTGAAGAAAATGGAAGAGTTGCTGCATAGTATCCGAAATAGATGTTGATATTGATGAGCATGTAATGTAATATTGTAATGTAATGTGCGAGAAAGGAAAATGAATAGGGGAAGGACGAGCCTGATTCGTGGAGGTAACGGAAGACTAAGTAGTTCAATTCAGTAGAAGTGATTGAGATCATTGTGATTGTGGTTTCAAGTGTCAACTGCTGAGTAAACTGCACATATTAAGGGAGACAGAACAGCTGCTGAGGTGGTGGTGCTGTTGCTGGGTTGGGGTTTTGATACTCGGGTCGGAATCAAATCTCAATATACAACCCGCCCCGGCCTACTGCATGCTTTGCCAACCTCATTGGGTTTTACTGTTTAAGCCTCAGCCCATCCACCCAATATTTATTAGAAAATTCTTTTTTAATCCTCTAATTTATTATTTAGGTTCAATTTAATTTTATTTTAAATTAATTTAATTTGGTTCTTTAATTTTTTCTTGATTCAATTTAATCTTTTAATTTTTAAAATTATTTTTTTAAAATGTATATTTGGTAGCGATTTAAAATCACTTAGTATTGAAACAAAGTGTGATTTCTTATAATTACAAAACATCAAATTGAAACCATTAAAGAAATTAAAAGATCAAATTGAACCTTAAAAAAATTTAAAGAACCAAATTGAATTCAAAAATCAATTAAAAGACTAAAAAAACTAATTTAATCATTTTTTTTGCACTTATTTGGAATTATACAGTTTTTTTTTGGAAATTTAATTTTTTCGGAAGTCATTTTTTTACATTCCAAAAACTTATTTCTTACTACACTTTTAAGTCTTGAGTAGACAAAAATATTTTCCCTACAAGATGGAAGGAAGATTCTTATTTTTCCTTATTCTCCATCTTCTTTTACCTTTCTTTCTTCTTGTCTTATTCATAATTTTTACTCCTTTTGATTCTTTAAGTTGACCCATTCACAACGTCCTGGTTTTAATAAGAAAATAATAATTTCAATTTTAAGGTTATTAAAATCAGAATATTACTAAATCTTAAAAATTCCTAGTTTAAAGTAATTTTGTAATTAATATTATGTTTGGATTGGAATGATTTAAGAAACAAATATGTAACATGCATAAGATAAGATGACAAGTAGTGATAATTGATGCATTTATGCAAAAGAGATGATGTATCGACCAAAAGCAATTCTTTAAAGTCTTTAAGAGAAATACATGAATTTGGTATGCATATATCAAAGTTAAAAATAAATTAAAAAATTAATTAGTATGCATATATCAAAAAGATATATATATATATATATATATATATATATATGGTCTTTTATCGCTTAAGAATTTTATGATTAAATGTTATTGGTTTGAAGTAATATGGGATAAATCATAAAAGTATAAAAATAAAATTTGAAATAGTGTTTTTTTTTTTTGGGTAAATTGGAAGTGATGTTATATTTCATACAAATATCCTACAGTCCATTAAAGAATTAAATGAAAAGTAAAAACATAAAATGTCTTAAAAATATAAATTACATTAAATATTTATGAAAGTAGAAGAGTTTGAATTATTCAAATAGAAAAGGTATTCTCAAAGTAAACGGGTCATAAAAATATATAATTAATAGTTTAAATTATGTACCAAAAAACTTATAAGTTTTAGAATATGAGTAGATATATTTATTAATGAAACAAAATTTACTATCAGATACACATACGTTACAAATCACAAATGTGAAATGTTGCAGATTAATTTATCATTTATTATGATTTTTGAATTTGCTGAATTAATAAGTCCTTTCCCTTTCGTGGCCCCAGAAAGCCAAAAGTTACGCTACTACTCCCTACTCTCTGTCAGACACGCCCTGCCTCTCCAATCCCACCCACCCCTCTCAAAATGTCTGACCCGGAAAATACACCCGCGCCCCAATCGGAGCAAGACTCCTCTTCGCCGCCGCCCGCCCAAGACCAACCCCTCGCAGCTGCCGCCAAGCTCGGCCCCGCCGCCGTCTCCTTCAGCATATGGCCCCCCACTCAGCGCACGCGCGACGCCGTCATCACTCGCCTCATCGAAACCCTATCCTCCCCCTCCGTCCTCTCCAAGCGCTACGGCACAATGTCCCCCGACGAGGCCTCCGCCTCCGCCCGCCAGATCGAGGACGAGGCCTTCTCCGTCGCCGCCAGCTCCGCCGCCTCCGACAATGACGGGATCGAGATCCTCCAGGTCTACTCCAAGGAGATCAGCAAACGGATGCTCGACACCGTCAAGGCCAAATCCACCGCCGCTTCCGCCGCTGTCGATAACGGGACTCCTGCCTCGGATGCTGCTCCTCCCCCCGCCGCAGATGGAGACTCCGCCGCTGTCGCCGAGTCCGAAACCTGATCAATCGAGATTATAGTATATTATATTTGGGTTCCCTTTCAAGGGTTTATATTTTAATGTTATATACTATTATGATGTTTTCTATCTGTATAACTTTGTTTATTTCTCGTGCCGCCAATCTTCATTATAAATTATTCCCTTGAACATCTTGTTGTTTTATTGCTTGCCTGGAAACATTATTGCGTGCGTGTGATTATTGTCTGATTTTATTTCATTTTTAAGTTAATTCTCACTTTAGTTCCTTGGTATTGTATGTTACATTGTTATAGTTACTGACTTCACAAAACTCTTACCATATGAGTTCGTTGCTTTGGAACACATCATTCACTTAGTCTTTAATGTGAAAAAAGGAGTTAAAAAGGACAGTTGAAAATGACATTTCTTTGAAGGGAGGGTTCTGTAAAGTCAAGGAAAAGCATGCGGTGATTAAGGGTGCATTTGTTTAGCCATTTCAACCTCCATTTTAGGATTACCATTTAACGGCATTTGAAGTGTTTACAAAAACTACACAATACACACTCTAATTGGTATAACATGCCATAATTGTCATGGTGTTGCTTTTGCTGGATCTTATAACAGCTTCCCTGATTTTGTACACCTGCAAGGCGTTGAAACTATTTCTTGATGATTTAATTCGTTACTTGACTGTTGTGGCATTTTCCTCTCTTGTGCAATTGAGATTTCTTTTTTCTCTTTACTTGGTGAATGGTGATGTCTTATATATTCTAGGTAATGTTTTAGAAATAAATATGCAACGAGAGAGTGTGGACATGTATAAGTGTACCCTTTGAATAATGAGTCATCTATTTCTAGTATTTATTCATACAAAAATAGTGAGGGCGAGCCCTGGTGCAGCGGTAAAGTTGTGCCTTGGTGACTTGTTGGTCATGGGTTCGAATCCGGAAACAGCCTCTTTGCATATGCAAGGGTAAGGCTGCGTACAACATCCCTCCCTCATACCTTCGCATAGCGAAGAGCCTCTGGGCAATGGGGTACGAAGTTTTTTATTCATACAAAAATAAATTCCTTGAAAGTTGGAATTACCATTGGATCAAGTTCTATATGCTTGTGTGACAGATTACACCAAAGCATGTGTGATGTAGACCAGGGATTCAAAGTGAAATGTGGTATTAATGGAAATGGACAATGAATTTGGAGATGGGAGAAGTCAACCTCCTTGGATCGAAATCTGAAAAGAATTCAGGATTTCTATCCAATCCTTGAAGGGAAGGACATGCCTTTCAGCCCTTCTACAGGAATAGTTAAGTTTAACTCAAATTGTAATGCTTCACTACTAAAATGAAACATCCTTGAAAATACTTATTTATAGGACCCCATAAATTGCAATGTCCTAGAGCAGACTGGGCCCATGACTACATTTAGTTACTGTTTAATTTAGAGAATGAGTATGCTTTATTATTCAAGTGAATGTAGTATGTAGGTTCTGCATATCAATTTCTAAGGCCCCTAATCTTGAGATTAACTTTCCTATGCAGAGAACAATGACTCTTTCGTGGTTACTTAATATTTCTCATTCTGCATCAATCCATTGCTATATTTTTTTTTCCAGGTGATGTGACCATATGGTCCATACCCTTGTTGATTTCTAATTTCACGGTCTTTTCAATTTTATGATTTCAATTCTACTATTGCTGCTTTAGTTTCAACTTTCAACTATCATTATGCCTTGTTCTGTTTTTATTTTTGGAACATCATAGCATTGTTTGATGTCGAATGTAACATGAATTTGTAGAATGATGGAGACTTAGGATCTTTATGAGCCAAAAGAGAAAGATCCAGCATTTTTGGGGCATAAGGTTCTATTGGCCTCTCTTGTAAAATGATATCTGTAACTTATATTCTTAGATGAATAGGGTTTTATGATTGAGGTTAAATTTATGGAAAGTGTGGCTTTGTCATGGTTTCTTCTTACCCTCTCAGGTTTTTTCACTGGCTTGAATTATGTCATGTGATCTATATAGCCAATCTCACCTAGTGAGATAAGACTTTGTCGTTGTCGTCTCAAATTTGCATGTGTTAAATGTACTCATTGCATTGGTTGGAGACTATAGAGTTACTTACCTTGAATGTAAACGATTGAATTCTATGCTACCTGCTCTCTGTGTTTGAATTATGATTCCGTGCCTTATTTTTGTGAGTCGGTAACAATGTAGTACTACTTATTTGGTTTTGAGTAACTCTTTATAGAGGTTTTTTCTTTTGATCATGAGAATATATAATCAACAACCAACAATGTTGTTTCATTAAGAAACTAATCATTCGATTATATGTCAACATTTTGAGTGCCCTATCTCTACTTAATTTTATTATCCTTTTCTTTACTTCAATTTGATATGATATGCAGTTGAATAATGGTCCAGTGCTCTTTATCTCTGTGTTCCAAGTCCATGATATTATGTTCCTGATTTATGTGGATTTTCATACACGTTTTTGTCCTCTGAAGATATGTGGCACAGTAGTATTAATATTTGTTTTGATTTTCATCTACATTGCCATTCCTTCTATTCTTTACCGAGAGCGGTTGCCACGAGAGCTACTTTCAGAATAAACACAATGAACTCATTAGATTGCAGTTTTTGGTTAACGCAATGTGAGGAAACGTTGACAAGATGAATTTTTATGTATGTTTTCTAAAATAATTTGAACGTATGGTCCTTTGACCTATTTGGTTTTGGGTAGTCTTAATTAATGTGGGCAAGAAAAAGGTGGTTGAATGGAGTTTCTTATCTTCATTACTTGATGGATAGTAAGGAATAAAGGATTGTGCGTGCGTTTGGTAGCTTTGGTTGCCATCGTCTCATAGTAACGCACCCGCACCTGTCTGAGATTCACATCTGTCTTCCATTAACTACGGCACACACCCTCTGCAACTTCGCAAAATTAATGCTTAATTTGATCCGGACAGGCGCGAAGGATCAGTGTGCGTTAGATAAATTGAAGAAACCCGAGGGACCAAATTGAGATAAATGCTTAATTTGGCGAAAATTTTAATAACTTGTTTTTAGAGCTACCCTTTTGCAAACTCTCAGAATTAATAGCTAAACTAAAAGCTATTTAATTTCGTGACAGCTTCTTCAGCATCAGATAGGTGAAGGCGAGGTAACGTCAATTAATGCAAGTTTACAAGCGGACAAAGTGTTAGGAGAAAGTGGTTCTTTCTTCTACGGCAATATGGGTGGCCAAGTTACTGTACGTCCTGTCTGTCTCCGTGCGTGAATCCTACATAATTGGTCTTTGAAGACTCCCTACCCAACATTTCTTACTCCCTCACGATTCTCAAATGCTACAACAGCCAGTTCTCACCTTTTAGGCTTTTACATGGAACTTCACATTAGATTAAAAGTTTTATTTTGATACGTCATCCATCCCTATGTTCTTACATATATCGCTTAGGCTTAACAAGTAAGTAGTACTTTTGTAGTAAACAAATTTACTCTTGCAAAAAATTCTTTTAATGATATGACAACAATTGATTGAATGGGGTCAAAATTTTTATATTCACAAATACATCAAACTTAACAAGAATAATCATCTGACTGATGGAACAAATTTTTGGTAAACGTTGTATCATTGGCAAAGCCAAAGGTTCAGTTAACATGCTAATTATTTGTAGTATTTGATTTAGCTAGTTTGACACATTGTAAACCCCAAGGGTCTGCCAAGTTTACTTGTATAAAACGTTAAAATAAACAAAGTGTAAAAATTTTGGGACGTATAATTCTTCATATTTTACTAATAATTCAGTTTTGTTTTTTTATATACAATGTAAACAAGAATACAATCTATAATACAAACTATTCAAACCTCCAATAACTAATTAAGTGGACCTTAGTGAGTTTCTTTACAACTAATTCACTAAAGATATGAAATCTAAACCTATATATTTTCTTCTCTTTATAGCTCGTATCCACTTTCCCTTATGTCAAGTATTGGTGTATTACATTGATCTTAAAAAGTGAAGTCATTTTCATATCCCAGCCAATGTAGAAAAACCAAATAATGTCCCGTGTGATATTGTATTGTATATATATACAGCGAACAAGCAGCCAGGCAACGTCAAGTTTTGAGGCAGTGGCTCTCATTCAGAGATGATCTTATCTTTGACTTGAATTCATGATATTTGATTAGGTGTGTAAATTGTCTGTAGCAGTGTAGCCTCGAGACACTCTTGACATTGCCCAGTGAAAATAGTGTAACTCAAAAGTTGATTGTTACCTTTTGCATGTAAGGGTTTTGTTAGACCAGATTTATTCTCATTTACTTTTCTGTTTTCTGTCTCTTTTTTAAATTTTCATCATAATCAATAGCCCTGCACTCAATGCTTATTAGTAGAAGTGTCTAAAGTTATAAGATTAATTTAATGATTAAGAAATATTGAAGAGAAGAGGAAGAGAAAAGGTTTTAAGTTTAAATCTTTAAAATAATTTTTTACAGAACTAACAAATTAATAAAAAAAAATAGTTACAAGTGTCTAGGAATTTGGCTACATTAAACAAGGTATCAAGTCTTTTGATTGGAAAAAGGCTTTGACCGGAACCACATAAATGAGTTCATTCTACTATATTCTTATTAGTCAGAATCTAAATTGACTTTCAATTAATACTAATGATATTAGACCAAACAAACAATCAATAGTTGAAGCTGGATTTTTGTGTCCTCTGGTAGTCTTATGCTTTGTGAAAGAATCACCCCCCTAATTATTGTAATTACAGCTGACAGATACTAAGATAATAGCGTGCATCATCCCCTCATGTTTACAACATATAGTAGCGTGTTTGCATTGCCGATGAAAACTCGCATATGCTATAACTTTCACGTCGTCAAATGTACCATAGGACGCAGAAGCTATAAATTTTAGCTTCTGGCAGGTCCAGATCAATTTGTTTTAAACGCATATCTAAACATGGGTTAAGTTGATGATAAGAAGCACATACGGTTACAATATAATTTATCTACATTGATTAATTTAATAAGTAATCTGATGAGTATACATACTTTTTTATTTCTAATAATTAGAATACTCAAAATGCGTTTTGCATATACAGTCACGATAAAAAAAGAAAACATCAAACATGTAATATGTTACGCCTTGTTTTTAATTACAATGAGCAAGCACTCTACAGAAGTACAAATTTCATACACGTATCATATCAGTGTCTGTGGGGGAAGTTTTTCTTCTAAAAAAGAAAAACAAAAAGAACATATAAAATGAAAAAAAAAAAAACAATTGTAAAAATCAAAATCGAAATAGAAAAAAAATGTAATAGGTAGTGCTGAATTTAAAGTAGTTAGCTAATGTCCAGGTCCTTTTTTGCTAGGTCCAGAAGCTAGTCTAAATGCCAAGCTGCGTTTTGAAACAGGAGTGCTTGAATTGTCAGAATTAGAAACAACAAAGGACTTTGTCGTCCATAGAGAAGAACCTGATCCTTTCAACTTTACACAATCAGAAGCTACCTTTGTTAACGCCACCTTCGATCGAAGAACTCGGCTACGCACCAAACATAGCTGCGATGACAACACGAGCATTATGGTAAACGCAATCCAAAGGCTCTTCATCGGCATCTTTGTCCACAAAAACAACCCTTTTGACAAATAATAATAATAATATTCCTTATTTTTAAGGGCCTCTTGGTATTTCTTGTATTTCAAAACTATTTGTGTCTTGGGCTAAATTAGGAGGCACTACTTGGTTTATATACAAAAAAAAAAAAATTCAGCTGAGGACGGTGAAGTGCTTTCCACGTGGATCCTTAAAAATTGCATTCTGATTTGACTTTAATTTAAGCATCTTGCGATATTTCTTCGAGTGACATCATTTGAAGAATTGTGGTGGCGCCCGTTTGGGGATATAAATATAATGGTTTCTCACTTGCGTATCCTTGCTTTGAAATTCTTCAATTGTTCCAATTTGACTTTATAATAAATACTACTAGTACTAATTACTCAAAAGTGATCAAGGTATGTGCTAGCTAGTCCATGTCGCAGCCCGCAAAGGATAATAATAAAAAAGATTGACAATGACAACGAAAGAATGCAAAGGGAAGGTAGGTTAGGTTAATTAGTGAAATCTCTAGTCTACGAGCTCGTGGTTTTGCTTTTGCATGTTTACGTTCAACCCATTAGTTTCACACGGGTTTTTGACTCGATATGTTGTTGTTTGTGTTGGCGATCTGTTACGCGGTGCATGCTGAGTCCGTATATCAATTTTTAAACATTTTGTGATCTTTTTGCATGTCGCCTAGTTAACAACTAAGAATTAATGTGTCCTTTGAAATTTATTGCATACCTGTCAATTAGGAAAAGAATGCTCGTTTTGTTTAAACTTTCTCCCCTTTTTCTGAGTTCAAGACGGTGGTTAATATGGGGCAGTGGCCCATCCTATCGAAAGCATGCGCATACAAACGATGTCCATGCTTCATAAGTTTCCCGTATATAACAAATTTCCATTCTTTATCTTAGTTTTTTGCTTGAACGCAAGGCATCTCACTCCAGAACTAGAGACTAATTCTGAATATATTGACATTTATTTAAAAATAACCTTTGTTAACAAATATAATTTTACATAAACTTATTTAAAGATTCATGAAATCCTAATCACTACTTGAAGAGATAAAGTTATCTTTCAATTACGCATTGTAATTAGTATTTTTTTTTTATCTTAGTTTAGTGACACATACTAGTGCTTTGACATAATGACATCTAAATTTTAGATGGGTTAAGTGACTAACGATAAACTGATTTAGAAAGAAAAAAACGCAAGGGCGTTTTTAAAATTAACCAATTGAGTTTCTAAATCAGTTCCTGTATAATTTTCTAGAAAATAATCATTTATTATAACTCAATCAATGTAGAAAATCATGTTCAGATTCTTATCTTCTTTTCCCCACTGCCCTGGACCCCATCTAATGCTGCATTTTGGTTTGCCCTTCTCCATCTCGCAGGTGCATCCGGTTTTTTGTTCTTTGTCTACTTAGCTGCTTATACAATAAGTTTTGATTACACCTTTTATATTTAGAAACAAAATTCCTCCAGTGCCGCAAAATTTGAAACAAAACCACTGCTCGGTACAAAGTAATCCCAACAAAAAATGACAAATTGGTTAGTTGAGCAATATTAGGCTTCTTGTGATCGATCATCAATCATACAGTATACACGTGTTTGAAACTTAGAGTAAAAGTTAATTTCATTCAAATTTCAACATTTGTATTACTTGGTCCAATTTTTTTTCCCATAATCTCTATCGAATTCCAGTTTGAAAAAGGCCCTGTCTTTTACATATATTTTCAAAATATGTTGCATGGTTACAAATGCTAGAAAATTTTAACCTGCCCCGCCAAAAAATGGGTGCAGCCACTTGCCTGTACGTCCTAGTCCTACACTAGTAATTGTTCACAAAAGAGCGATCTAAAATCCGCAAAGGCCTTCGAATTGTTTTATCAATTAACCATGTTATTTATGCAATCATTTGAGGAATATGTATACTGCGCCGAATTTTATTCTGATAAGATCATAATTGGATCGTTGTTAATTGGGAGCAATCACGTACACCTAACTACGTTCTTACCTCAGTTTTAATCTTTCTATGACTTTTAAAGGGTCCCAAAACATAATTCAGTAGTATACCCTTCACGTCACATAAAGGTCATGATGGATGATGCTCTTTTAAAGTATTAGCTGGCGAAGTGGAAAAGATCATTTAAATGGTTAATTTCATTTTTAAGTTGATAAGTAAAAGTGTTTTTTTAATTAATTATTTAATGAACTATGGTTATAATAAACCACTTTATTAATTTAATAAAAGTAAATCCAGTATTAATTACTTTGGAAAAAAAGTTATTTTTTTGCTCCTGAATTAGATTGTTCTGTTTTGAGGGGATGCAAGTAGCAATTAAAGACCAAGTCATCCTAAGTTATAATTTTGCACTTAAACCCTGGCTCAGGTAGTAACTTGGCAAAGATATACGGAGAAGAGATTGAGATTATCACGGAACAAATGTGTTAGATTCCAAAAATCTTGTTAGGTATACGGGCAATTCTTATCCAGTCCTTAGAAATAGAATAAAAATATTTCAATTATTTGCTCCTGAGATCGATATTTTTCTATATTTCCTAGAAGCTATTAAATAAGTTTTGCTTAAATTTACATGTTCTCTTGCTATGTTTGATGTGAGGAAAAGGGAGAAAAGATGAGGGAGATATTTTTGGAAGAAAATAAAGGGAAATTAAGGAAGCTAAAATCCCTTCCCTTAAATTTTTGTCACTACAGTCTTCACTAATATTGAAAGGATATTGAGGGAAAGGAAAATAATTTATAACTTTTAAAATGTATTGACTAAATTGTCTCAAGATTTTATTTCATACCATATTTTTTTTTATTAATACTTGTAAAGATATAATAATATAGCATTGATATTTTCTCTCATCTTTCCTTGTGAATCGAATAAGGTGATATTTAGATGTCAGTTCCGAAATAAGGAAATCTTTTCTTCCTCTTCTCTTCTTTTAAATCAAATCAAATAAGAAGACTTTTCCTTTCTTCTCCTCTATTAATTAAAATGAATTTTCCCCTCTTCTTTCCTTTGAACTTAACACATAATGCCTAAGATTTCACGGAAATTTTTTCATGAACCAAATTGTACACATACTTTATCTATTTACTGTGGATTAGTTATAAATAAACTACAATCTTAAGTGAGTTTTATTTGAAATGTTGAGGATTTGAATCTTAAAGTTGTTATTTTGATAGTTATTCCTCCATACTTTGATTAAATTTCTCCAATAAGTTCTTATAAGGGAAAAAAAAAGAAGTGAAATGAATCAAACTTTTGTTGTAAGCTAAAATTAACTAAATTATACACCTAAATTTTCAGAAAAGTTAAGTGAAAAAATTTCTTAAAAGTTTGAAATGAATAAATTGATTTTATCTAAGGAAAGAAATATAATTTATTTTACTTTTTTTATTTACTTCTATGTGCAGGTCTCTGTTCAAAAGTTTATATGAACAAGAATTTTATACGATGTAACCATTTCCAATTCATATACACGTGAACCTAATATTTAGCATTATAAAATAAAACATATTGTCTTTTTATAGTGTCTATGTCTAATGATGTCCTTGTGAACCATGAGGTGGACAAACAGGTTGTCATAATCTCTCGTGATATTTCGTTGCTTAACAGAAAGGGAACTGATGAAATTTTTAACACAATATATGATTCCTAATTTGTAGACCTAATCAACTAAGTGTTACATATTTCTAATTGCAATACATGCAATCTCGTGAGCTTCCTTTGATCAACAATTACTTTAGACTAAGTCTTCTGCCGTATATATAACATTCTCATTTAACTGACTAACAAAGCAGAAAACGTGGTAACACCAAAAATTATTATTAGAAAAGAGTTTTCAATATTGCATATTGATATATTTTTCAATATTGAACCAAAGATCTGATTAGAATCCTTGAAGCGGTAGGGAAGAACGCGCTCTCTTTCCATGTAATTGGGAAATTAGCAAGTCCCGAAAAGCCGTACCTAATCTGAGTGATAAATTATAATATCTATTAATTTGTACTATTATATCCATAATCCATTATCCCATGTTAATTATTCCTGCTAGATAAGCAGAGAAAGTAGAACATGATGTCATACATGAGATGCTTCATTTATCTCTCTCTCTATATATATATATATATATGATATATAATCCCCCAAGGAAGAGTAGGAACTACAAGACGCAAACATAATAACTAGAAATGAAACGTACCAGTCTCATGTTGTTCACCTTTCATGTACAACATACTCTCATGGTGATTCTTTTGCTCCTTATGATCTTACTTTGCTTCTCACCATGGCACGTTGAAGGCTCGAGGCCTTTACCGCATCAGCATTCACCTGCTTATTTGCCCTTCATTATGGCTCAAGCATACTCTGGTCCTAGTCAACGTGGAATGGGCCACAAACTAATTTCTTAAAATTAACAAAGGTTTTACGCTCTTCCGATATATGAACATTGTTTTGGATTCTCTGATGTCATTAGATTATTTCTTCATTTTGTTTTGCATCTTATCTTCCCGATTCATGTATGTATATGGTTGTTAATAAGTACATTGTCTTGATCAAGAACTTAATGAAAGCAACGTTAGTTTAATTAATCAGGATACTAATAGGAAATAGGAATATTAGGTAATTGTATGTCTTTTATTTGTGTGTCCTTTACCAGAGAGAATTGGGTAGCGAATTCAAGTATTAAATCATACATATTATTCAATCAATTCAATTAAATCCTTTTAATAATAATAGTATTCATGTAAAATGTTGCATTTAGACCATAGGATAAAGTGCAACCATGAAAAATCAGTCTATTTCTGCCATGATTGGAGTAAAAGGAAATAGGAATATTAGGTAATTGTATGTCCTTTATTTGTGTGTCCTTTGGTAGAGAGAATTGGATAGCGAATTCAAATATTAAATCATATATATTACTCGATCAACCAAATTAGATTCTCTTAATAATAATAATAGTATTCATGTGAAATATTACATTTAGACGCTAGGATAAAGAGCAACCATGGAAAATCAATCTATTTATGCCATGATTGGAGTAAAAGGGAATAAATGTGTTATGAGAACCTTGTTTGGCATGACTTTACAATGTGAGTGGTCTTTTTCCTCCATTAAAGAAAAAAAAAATGAAAAAAAATCAGATCTCTAAATTTCATATAACAAGATGTGAATTGGGTTTATATTTTGCTTGATAAACATTAAATAATTGGACTTTATAAAAGTTAACAAGAGAATTAGTACCGGCGCAAGAGTACGGGTTCCATCTCAATTATTGTACGGCTTCCAATTTTAAAGATATTCATCTTCTTACTAATATTTACTCCAATAACACCATTGGAGTGACATAAGTTTTCAAAAAATATCAACATGTAGTTTATTAGTAATATAGATGAGAGATGTGAAATTTATACATGATCTATCATGTTCATGATTGTTAATATTATCTTTTTTCTGTTAATAATAAATAAAAGTATACTGAAATTATTATTTTCAATCTTAAATAAAATTTAATTTACCCGAAACATGCTACATGTATGACATGCTTGCAGGCACATAAAAAAAAACTGATAATAATTCAAATGCGTGATTTTGATTTTTCAATAAATTCTTGTTTGAATTTAATGCATTGATTGTTTAATTTTTAAAATTTAACTTAGTCTCTCCGTCACTCCTCATGCGCACAAAACCTTAAAATTCTTAGGCTCCATTAAATAATTATATTTTTATGATAAAAATAATAATTTAAAAGGTTCAAGAAGAAAACAGTTTAATATTATATATATTGTATATTAACTTAAAAGAGGATCATACGTAGTTCATTTTTTTTGGTCCAAATATGTTGTTTAAAAAAACATAAGTTATTCTGTTTAAAAAACACATAAGCTATTTTTGTTTGGGTCCCGGCCAAAAGGTTTGAATCTTGGGTGGCCAGTCAGCCCTAATAATTCATTACAGAAAAATTATGATTGATAATATTATCATTATATTTATTTTAAATTATATTTATCGATATATTTTTTTAAGTAATTATTATAATATTATGTTTGTAATGATAAAAAAATGATAAACATTTATCTTAAAATTATGTTATTTTTAAATAAAATAAAATTTTAAATCTAACAAATTAATACAATAAAAACATATTAATATTTAGGTTAAATAAAAAATTATGACATTTTTGTTTAGTAATGATAATTTATTAACATTTTATTTCAATAGAACATACTAATATTTATGTCCAATATAAATCACTTACATTTTTCTCTAATAGAAAATATTGACATTTTTCTGTCTAATAAAAAATTATTGATAGTTACATTCAAAAATATTATCTTATTAACATTTTTATCTAATCTAGTCAGCATAACTACGTTGACAATTATTTCAGTAACAAATTTGTTCTCTTGTGTCATATAGTCTATTTTATTAACGATAATAGACGAAAATTAACTACCGAATATATTTGTCATACTTTTTACACTTTCACAAACTAAATTTTATATTTTCATATTTCAGGAATACATTTATCAATGAATTACATATTAAAATATAAAAATAAATATTTACCCAAAATAAAAATAACAACGGCATATTGGAAAGAACCCCCTAATCTTACCATTGATTCAATTAGGCAGCCTCGTGAAGTGAGTAAATGATTGTACGTAAGTAGTTCAATAATTGAAGGTAATTAATGGTTACAAGAAAAAAAACAGGGAATTTTATATAATGTTGTTATTATACATTTTAAATATTTTTTTATATATACATTTCGCACACTACTTCATAACTAGCAATTTTTTTTTATCTCTCAACCGTATAAAATTACTCTCTTTTTATCCTTATTTGTACATTTTATCTTCTTAATTTTTTTATTTCTTTCAGTTTACATTCTTTTATCTATACTTCTAATTAAATTTTAATAAACAATTTTAAAAGAAATTATCAATAATTAAAATGACCTTGTATTATAATTTAATTTTTTTCATATTTTTAAAATATAATTTATATATTGCTATGAAATATTTATTTATTATAAATTTTGATTATACAAAGATAAATATCTTATATAATGTATATCACTGTTCATTGTCTCCTGCTTTCAACTAGAGCGTGGTTTTATACTTTTATTACTTAAAAGCTAATTTGATATTTTTTTAATTAAAAGATAATTTTTTTGCAAAGTATAAGATAATATAGTAATATAATTGGGGAACAAAAGATAATTAAAGAGATCATTTATTTTTATTAAAAATAAAATTATTTTTTAGATTAAGAAAGATTGAAAAATTCTTAAACTAGTACATGTAATAAAATTGCTAATACATGTTAGCTAAACCCTAGTTAAATATAGGAAAAAAACTCACGCATGACATGAGTATACTAACTGTTTAAAGATTTAAAATAAATAAGTGACCTGATCAGTAAAGATCCAGTTGAAATGAATGCAATTGAGTAAATGCGAAAGAAGTTGTTTTCAAAAGCGATTCTCCAAATTTTGCTTCCAAGTTCCAACTTTTGTAGGGATTTGCGAACCATTGCTAACCTTTGTATGACGGTAAGCACATTCCTACTAACGTGGAGTTGGTCCTAACCACTTAATTTGCTGTTCTCTTTGTAGTGCCCAAAATAGTTTGAGACTGAATGAAGTGAAAGGACCTCAAAATTGCTCGAGTTATTCAACCAAACTAAAGTCTTTTTAAGAGTTTTTTTTTTTTTTTTTGTTTTCCAACGAGAACGTTCTTAGAAATTTTTCTTAACCTCTGATTATGTTCAATCTATCATCTTCAATATCCTTAATTATAAATTGAATATTTTTTAAAATAAAATATAATTTATATGTTAATATATATATATATATATTTTTAATAAAAATAATTTGTAATATAATTTATATATTTAGAATAATTTATTTATTATAAATTTTAGTTATATAAAACAAATACTTTTTTGTGCAATGCACTAGCTAAGAAATATACTTGTCTCAATATTTAGAGTAGTAGGTATTGTATTTAATATGTGCTGAAGTAACTTTTTATAGCTGTGTTTACTTAATTATCAAATTCTAGTTTCATTTATCAATAAGTCATTTGAGTGAGAAATGATAATCCCTTAAATAAGTTTAAATGATTAATTATTAACAAAATCTATAGATTTTCTAAAAAAAAGTATATAGATTTTCTATAAAAAAAAAGTCTATATATTTGTCGCACTTATAAACATGCTAACCCAATCTTTATTAAGAGAAATAAAACGATAAACTCAATCTCACTTATCTTAACATGACAAAAAGAAAATTTTGATTGGCTTGCATAGCGGTTTAAATTGATAAGTGGTAATTTTAAAAAAATATTAAAATGTGTTCTATGAATTAATCTACCAAATAAATACTTGAAACACCATATACTTTTGGTTGATTAATACTAGTAAATCCAAAACCACAATTAAGTCTTTGTGTATTATAATAAATATAATGTATACTTTTTAAAACAAAGAAAGAGAATCCAACATGTCAAAAAATGAGTTAGCTTAAGTTGAACTTGATTCGAAAATGAATTGGAAAGTCCACCCCAACTCACCTCCCATTTTACACGTTAAGCAATTCAAGATAATGGTTTTCTTTTTTTTTTTTGTCAAGCTAATGGTTTAAGTTTTTTTTACCATTCCCAATATGGTCTATTAGTGATAATCTCGTGCATATCTAAACCATGGGTTTCACTTTAGCATGTGAGGATGCAAATTTCGAACTCCATTGTGTGATAGCCATTTAATTAAAAAAGAACATCTTTGATTAGTTAGTGATGATTTTCTCCATATTAACCCTTACCAATAACGTCATGGAATGTGAGCAAACGATTGTCATTTACACATTCTATACAAACTATATTTCTTATTAGCAATATATCATGGTTTAAGTCTATAGCTTGACTTGAAGGCATTCTTGTTCTCACATGCAGGTCAGATTCTAAATTTATCATTCACATGATTTTTAACGGAGTTGAGGATACTCACCTGTTGTTCCCTTTGGTTGACAAAATTTGTAGCTTCATTAATCGCTCGTGGGCTTTGAAGTTCCAGCATGCGTTTAGAGAGGCCAGCCACTACATTGATTGACCAGCTAAAACTGGTAATAGAGAAGACATTCCACTTCAGATCTTGTTGTCTTGCCCTAACGAGCTTCAACATAAAGTTCTTGCATGCAAATGTTTTTGGCACATTCTTTTTAAGAATAAGTTAGTTCTAGTTTTCAGCTGGTTATTCTTTTTTCTATTTCCGATTATAAAAAAAATACAAACAAGATTTCAAGTTAATAAATCAAACTCCTATCTATTATGCATTGGTTGCTTTTAACCAATAACTTTATATCGGAAGAAGACAAATTGTTGTGGTCACACTATGATGGTTCTCGAGTTTGAGACAATGATTACGAATACGACAATATAATTATTGATTAGTTTAAAGTTACAATTGTTGGTCACAATGTGACGTCTCTATCCAGTGGCTCCTAAATTTGAGATGATGGTTGTTTCGAAGATGATAAAGATAATTATTGATTATTCTGTTATAATTAACTATTTGAAAAATGACAAGTAAGCATTCTTTATTTTTTACTATTTTTTCATACTCTAAACCATTTAAAACATTATTCATCTTAAGTCTGTCATGAAACTCAAATTAATTATTCGAAAAGCGAACACATAAGTAATTTAACAAATCATATTATGCACGATATAAATCATAGTTTAACGAACTTCATTGAATTTTTTGATAAGTTGAATTAAAAGTCGATTTTTATATTTTTAACTTTTTATTAATATTGGCCAAAAGTATAATTTTATTTGAATTAAATAAAATGATTATCACAACACAATATTTTTAAAAAATATTTAACATAATTACATTTTCAAAATTCAAACTCAACACTACTGATTAATCTATGCAACACTGCATCAATTAATATACCAACACGGTGATTTTTTAACCTCTAAACATCCTAAATACATCCATTAACAATTTAAAAAGATAACACTAGAAATAGAATTATTACACAGTTGAATTTGATATACACAAATACAAGCAAAGTGCGTCGTGTAAGGACAAGGAAAAACCCGTTATTCGCGGATGGCTTTTAAGTAGACATATGATCTGGTTATGAAGCAAAGCAACTTGTTTATAAAAGCATAGCGTAACGCCCCTGCTGAATTCGAGACGGTGGAAATTAATAAGCATAGAGAGAAAAAAAGATGCAATATCCTTAGTCCACACCCACCCACCGACCCCATTCCCCGGTAAGAATGAAGAGAAGGCGAATAGCAACATGAAGAGAGGGCCAAGGAGGATGAGGACAAAATGGTCCATCAAATAAAAGAATCCAAACGCATTGATTTCTCTCTTTGTCGTCTTCGAAAACCATCAAAAACAGGTGCACCCCCTAATGACCTTAACCTTTAGTTCACCTGCCCCATTACCCATCCTTGCATTGCTTTCCCATTTCCGTTACCGTTATCCTCACTTCTCTCTCTCTCAACCTCTTATTTATTTATTAACCCTTTATTCCACCCCTTTCCTCTCCCTTCATCAAGCACCCAACTTTCTGCCACCCCCACAAAAGGGTGCTTGCGTTTCTTTCTGTGATCTCAACCATGAAGCGTCCACTCACACCTTCAGCCAGCGGCATGAAGACTAACAAGAAAGCCAAGGCGATGGAAAATGACGAAGACGTGGAGGGGCTGGGGCGTTTCGACGACAACCTTCTGTTCGAGGTGTTGAAGCACGTGGACGCGCGGACGCTGGCGATGGCGGGATGCGTGAACAAACAGTGGCACAAAACTGCGCAAGACGAGAGGCTCTGGGAACTGATCTGCACAAAGCAGTGGGCAAACACAGGGTGCGGTGAGCAACAGCTGCGATCCGTGGTCCTCGCGCTCGGTGGCTTCCGTCGCCTCCACGCACTTTATCTCTTCCCTCTCTCCAAACCTCAACAACTACAACAACTAACATCATCTTCATCCTCTTCCTCTTCCTCCTCGGCCTGGGGCCCCACCGTACCGCAGATGATTCGATCGAAACCGCTACGTTTGGGGAAAGACGAGGTTCACCTCTCTCTTTCGCTCCTCTCTATTCGCTACTACGAGAAGATGAATTTCAATAACAGAACCACCAGATGATTGATCATTCTTCTTCCATAATCCATCCACCATCCGCGTGTTGTTTTTTGTTACTATTAATCAAACCTAATCTCGGATTTGGACTCTTTTTTTTCCTTAATTTGTGCGATTTATAGATTTCAGTTGCCAGATCTGCTTTTTATTCGGGCAATTAGTCTAAGCCGGACGTGTTCTGTAACTTGTATGTACTTTGATTTGATAAATATATAATAATATATATGAATTTTGGGATCTAATGTTATTTTGAATTGCTTGGAAGAAAGATTAGGGTTTGGACATGAGGGGATTAGAGAGTGTACCGAGTGAGAAATTGGGTGTGGTGGTGGGAATTGGCGGTCCAGGGAGTGTTTTTTTTCCTAAAGTGAACAAGGAGACAGATCTGAGGTTATATTGTTGTGTAATAAATGTCTGGTACTGCCTATGTTTTCTGGCTCTTACTTCGACCCAATGGGTAAAGAACACACGAATGAGTTTGAGACTTCCATTGGCTCCGCAAAAGCCAAATTTTTTCTTGAGCCAAGATATTTGTCGCAATGGGGATCCATATTATTTGTTTCGTGCACTGTACCATTTTTTATCTTGTAGTAGTATTAGATAGATCAGTGAACAGTGAACACAGACTGACTCTCTTGGACCAAGATAATGTTTTTTTCTCGTCCAGTTTTAGCAATTGCTCTTTTCGTTGATTTTTTTTCTTTCTTTAGAGGAGGGAAGGCATATGAAATTACACTATTAACATAAACTCCGCTCATAAACTTAATTATGATTGGGAAAATCAAGAATAATGATGAAACCGGTTTTCTCGGAAGAGTGCGAAATATTGGTCAACCAGTTAATAATAACAGCTACTGTGTTGCTTTCTCACTAGGCATGAACAGCACAAGCATTCCGTGTCTTAGTATAAGTTAACAAATATTTTCCTTCGTGGTAAAGTTTATTGGATTAGAAGAAATGAAGAATTAGACTCGTCCCAAATGGCTGGAACATCTCTATCACAGGTAATCCATCAAGCAATAAGAATGACCTTACAGCGTAGGCTGTGTTTGGTTGTCCTCTAAAAAGCCGTAGGGCATGATGCGAAGAAAAAAAAATGTGAAAGACTAAAAGGAAAATTTATTTTATGTTCTCTCAAACATCCTTAAGATTCTATTTTAGCGAAAAATTAAACATCGTTATATTCAATCGCACCGTAGATTCCATCAAAAAAATCGAGTCTACGGTACGAAAGTAAAAAATCTTCGCACCATGCGTGAGTTTGGTAAAATTAGCTAAATGTAATATGAACCGTAAGTTTTGTTATTAAAAAAAATCAAGGGTCAAGATTGGTTGAAGGCTACCGATTTAGGATGCGTGCATATTAAAAAATATTTTTCACAATATCCAGACCTTTTGCAGCCTCCGCTCCGGCAACTACAACCTCCTCTGTTGGGACACCCTCTCCACCTTCCAAAGCAAAAGGCTTTACAACAATGACATTGTTCTATTCAAGAATATTGCCCTTGAAGACTCCCAGGTTTGCGCCACCGTGGTCGGCATTGTGCCGGAGAACCAACACCGCGTTCGAATTGTCATTTAAGTCGAATAGGTTTGATTCCATTTCATTTGGGTCGAGCTTCTCTTGCGGAGTTTTGAAGGGTAGTGATCGGGTTCGGTGTTAGGGTTTTGGGTCTATAGCGTTATGACAAGAGGCAATAGGCAGCATGATACAAAACAATATGATGTAGAGCAACAACCAGATAAAGAAAAAGAAGAGAATCAAAGGCCCAAAAGGAAAACCAACAAACCTCACTACCTCAGGGATTTTGTGTAACAGACTAGGAGGTAGATTGCCGAGTTGGCAGTAAAGTAGTGACCTTCTAGGATAATTGTCGGCCAAATATTTCCTTTCTGTTAGAAATTGTTCCCTTGACTCCTTGTATTTGAATTCCTCTAAGGCATGCAGTGCCAAAATCCATTACAAATTTGTTAGAAAATTGCTTATATAAACACGAATGATGTATTCTAATGGATAAGCAGAAATAAAACTTTCATTTCTTACCTTTCTTCTAGAGGTACTTAGACCTCGAATGCTAGGATCTTTTCTATGATCATAACAGTCTATAGCCAAAAAAATGGAGAGTGAGTTTAGGAACATGTCTATGGTGAGTCTTGTGGTTGGGGAGTCACATGTTTGTGGGTTGAATTCAAATGGGTATTTGGTTTGTATAGGAAGTAACAACTTTGGTCAAATTGATGTTCTTGAAGGAGGTGCTTTGAAGTTTTTTGGTTTGGCGCTTGGGGATGAGCACACTTGATGTTCTCAGGATTGGTTGAAGGCTATTGTCGAAGATGAAGGTGAAAACCATCGCGAGGAGGGCAATGAAACCTCCGACTACATCTCCAATCTCCCGAACAAGTGGACTGGCTTTGGTGTTTCAATTTCTTAGCTTCGTCAAGCTGCAATATATTTTGAAATTACACCTCAATTCGGTTGTCATCATCAAATCCAGTCCATTCAATTTTTTTATTTATTAAATCCGATAGACCAAAATAACTATAACTATTTTTTGCAAACTCTCGCATGGTGTGAAAGATCTTTTGCTTTTGCACCGTAGACTCCATAAAAAACCCAAGCACACGCTTAGCAATTGAAAGTTGAAACACTAGATCAACAAAAAGGTTACACACTTGCACTTTATCAACCATCCACCAAAGGTGTCAAGTTAGGTAGATACTTCCACAAACATTATCTAGGAAAAGAAAAAGATCAAAGGCAGCCTAAAGGTCATCTGACACCATGTGTCATACACAATTTTAGTTTGTGATGTTTGATTTGTGTCAATAAAATTTTGTATATAAAATAAATGTAATGAAATCTTATATCATCGTGATCAATCTTATAAATTAGGTGTTACTTAACATTTAAGTGTCCAAATATATCTTTCTTACAAAAAATTTAAGCTAAATTATAGGTTACTAGTAGTGCTCCTTCAAATCATTTGTAGACATGACAATAGAGCAAATAAGAAGAGAGTTTGACTATTTCCATTATCGTTCATGTAGATGGTGAGACAAATTCAGATTTATATAATTTAAATTAAAGAACAAAATTAATTGAATAATATAATATAAGCATAAATCACTTTGTATTATCTTTTTTACAAGACTCCATTAATAATTTAGAAAGATTAAAAAAAATAATTAATTAAGTTAATGGCATTAAATTTGTTGTATATTATATAAAGTTTGTAAAATTATCCCTTACATTAGTGAGATATACTACTAATAAGGACCAGAAGAGTAATACATAATACTACTAAGTAAACTAATATGTATTAATATAAAAAATACTACTAATAAATAAACATTAACAGATATAAACTAGTTTATATTAATATATACGAATATATATTTATTCATATCCACTAAATATATCTTAATTTATATTATATTTATTAGTATTGATTTTATTATTATATATACTATTAATATTAAATATTAAATACTAATGAAATAATAAATAAAAAAAGAAAATACTAAATATTAATTCATATAACTAATAATATTAAAATGATACGAATATGGACTAAAATAAATTAAAATGGTATATGTAGGAACTAAATTTAGATGTTTTAAGTTTGAAGAATAAAAGGATTTTTTATAATTATAAAAATCAAATGAGTAATTTAACCTTGTAAAAATTAGTAGAAATGTGGACATTGTGATTCTTATCTTTTCGTATTCTTTTATAAGGTGAAGAAATTGATAACAATTAATTTATACTTCTTTTGTTTTTATTTATAAGATCCAAATTTAAAATGATGTTGATCCATTCTTATAAGACTCAATTTATAATGTTCTTTATATTAATTATTTTTAGACTAGAAATAGTCTTCATTAAAAAGAAGAAAAATAATATATTGACAAACCATTAAAAAAGGAAAAGGTATTAATGCAAGGATAATTTTAAAAAAAGTTATAAAGTTAAAACAACTTTATTGCTATCAACTAAATTAATTAGTCTTCTTAGTCTTAATAATTAGGTAATTAAATATTATATATAGAAACGGATAAAGTATATATGATTAATTTTGAAAGGAAATTCAAGTTATATATATGGGGTAAAGCCATGATATTTTACAGCTTAGAAATAATGGCCGATTCTTTGAAATGCTAAAACCTATTTAAGATGTGGTTTCCATATTTTTTCTTCTTCAAAATGTTAATTGTTAAATGCTAGTTTTTTTTTATTAGTGGGAAAATTAAATTCACGACATCTCTTTTTTTCTCTAATCATCAAATTAATCTTATAATTTCTTAGTCTAAAGTGAATCAATTAGTAAAAGATTGTTCTAGTTTGACTATTAATTTTGAATTGAAATACTAAACATGCATGAGTTAAATATTCAAAGCAAATTATCGTCTACAATGATTCTACAATATTCAGGTAGGATTGTTTTCTCTAAAAGATACTTATATATATTTAAGGAGTAATATTTTTTCATTATATATATTTTTTTACACATAAAAAATAAAAAATTAAACTTCTAACTACATGTATATGTATAAGTAATATAAGAATTTACCAACTACATCACACCATTACCATACATGTTAGCAAGATTAATAGGTACATAAGAGCAATTGATAGGTAAAATGAGTAAAACGAATATATGTACATGCGATGACTTTAATAAAAATTTTCCTCTCCATCACTTTTAAGACAAATCTAATCTTCTCAACTAAATTAAATAATTTTTTTTAATTTTAGATAAATTAGTTAATTAAACATTGTAATAAGGATCCAAATTTGAAAGGAATAATAAACTTAAAGTAGATGATTATTTATGATGTATGATTAAATGGAAGTATTTTATTTTTTTAGGTACATATTAAATTAGTGTTAACAGCGGTAAAATATTGAATTATTTCCATTGAGATAAAGTGGGTGTTTCCGATGGTTGATGAAAATGGAGAAGAAAATAAGAGGAGACAACAGATACATCCTTGGTTGGCTCTGGGTTTAAGGAGGGAAATTGATTCTTGTTCTTTGGGAAGGATAAGGAATCAATCTGATCGCTGGAAGAGAGGAAGTAGCAATAGTAATGGAAATGGGGATTTCCAAGACGACAACAAAAACAAGCACTGAGGTTACCGACAACAATTCCAATTCCAATAGCAATAGCAGCAGCACCACTCAGACTGAAACTGACAACCATATCTCCGTTGCTGCTCCCTACGCCGTAGGAGAAAAGGTCTTAGTCTATCACTCTGATTGTCTTTACGAAGCCAAGGTAGGAGTACAATATTACAATCTCTTTTATTATCTTTTACCCCTAATTCCCAAATTACTTTATACTCTCTAGTTCTTGAAACCCAAATATTTGTCTTGTTTATAAGCTGAGGCAAGCTGAGTACCACAACACTAAAGGCTGGCACTTCCTCGTTCATTATCTTGTAAGCATCTTAACATTTCTCTCCTTTTTTAATAAGCGATTCCGTTACCTGCTGCTTTCTCATTTTCCCAATTCATTTTTATGTCCTCAGGGTTGGAAGAAGAGGTGAGTGAGCGTATATACATTATTATTGTCTTGTTCAACTTTCTGTTAAGAATTATACGGGCTTAGTTTGCAAGCCTCTGTGTTTTCCTGCAGTTGGGATGAATGGCTTGACCTGGATCGTTTGATGAAACACACTGAGGAAAATATGCGCAAAAAACATGACCTTGACGAGAAGCTTGGCAATGATAAGAATGCAAAAATCCCGCGTGGTTCTCTGGCTAAGTCCAAGACCACTAACGGTCAGATATTTCTTTTCTGCACTTTTAGTTACTTCAATCCCAATGACTTGTCGTATTTCTTGTCTAGAAATATAGACAGTAGAAGAGGTTGTTACTGTGTGAAAGCCAATTCAATCAGCAGCATAGCATTAGAATTGGATTTTCTATGTCTTGTTCTCAACTGGAGAATGTAGAGGTTGATGTGGTCTGACTTGCAATTTAGGAATCCAACAAAAAGGTTCATCATAGTTTTCTCGGTGTGCAGCATGAGATGCTGATGACTCAATGCATTTTTGTGTCTGCTAGTGTGAAGAGGGATCGGGAGGATATTTTTTTTTGTTGTGGCACTAGTTGAGGAAAAGTTGAAAGAAAATCGGTCAAAGTAGTGTGGACATGTTCAAAGAAGACCACAGGAGGCAGCAGTGAGAAGAGTAAATTATATGTCCTATAGTCCTATGAAGAGGAGGAGAGAGATATCATTGGAGGAGGTTTTCACAAGGGATCTCATGGTAAATAATATATCTGAAGCTTAGGTCTTTAACCAAGCCGAGTGACATTGTGTGATCATGTAGCCAATCTCATACTAATGGGATAAGGCTTTGTTGTTATTGTTATTGTATGAGTCATTATACCCAATAATGGTGAGAAATAAATTCAATAGAAGAGCTAGAAGCTTATTGGAAGAAAGATCTTATGGAATTCACCATATTGCTAAGAATCTCAGGAGAACCACACCGCAAACGCTAACTATTGTAGTTGGAGAGCTCAAGGCCTTATTAACCCTTCTAAAATTTCATACTTTCAATGTGAGGCTCAACTTTCACACCTTGCAACTGTATCCTGACACCTACACTTTGTAGAGTATAATGAGAGTGGACCACTAGTTAGAATAAATAATTTTAAACCTTTTCTTAATTAAACCACAAGCAACTCAAAAGCAGGCTATGAATTTGTGAAAACTAATTCTCTTGAATTTTTCATTAACAGTTAACAGTTAACACTTCCACTTTATTGAATGGGATGAGTTTCAAAAGAACAGAATATATATTTACTTGTCTTAGTTAATACGTAAAGATTAACGATCTTTTACATTCCACTTGTTTAGTGAGTGATAGTCATAGTGGAGACTTGAGGAAAGTGTAAATATTGGGGCAAATGATTGAAAATCCTTGTACTTAGTTGGAGCCCCACACACAGCATAGATCTAACCATGTACAATGCCTTGCATCTGACCTTGTACAATAAGTTGCATTTGTGCTAAGTTCTTCTCTTTACTTGAAAGTTGACAGCCATCAATGCATTCCTTGTTTTAATTTAGTTATTCTTGTAACCTATGTTGTAAATTAAAAGGACTTTATGGTTTATTACCACATGCAAATATGTAAAAAACCAACTTTTACTTCAGTTTTTGTTCTGAGTATTTCTGAGACGTTATGGGAAAAAATGAAATGCAGTTTCAAGAGGCAGGAAACGAAGGAATGAATCTGTCATCAAGGTACTCTCTCATTTTAAGTTTCAATTTATATAAGGCACTTGCCACATATATCCACTCTTCTTTAAAGTTCATGGAACTCTTCTGCATCAGTATAAACTGTCAGTCAAATTAGTTGGACAGTTCAAGTGCAAATATTGTAAACTTTTTGCTGATATTTTGTCCCTTGGGTAAGGGGATGGTTCTTCACAGTTCATTTTCAGCCTATAGAGTGTAAATTTAGTTGAATTTATTACTCGATTATTTGTAGGAAAAACCTGCAGTTGATCTTGAAAAGCTTGTCAACATTCAAATTCCTCCAACACTAAAGAAACAATTAGTTGATGATTGTGAGTTTATTACCCATCTCGGCAAGGTAGTGATATCATCTTCAATATATTAATTTAATTTACGAAGATTGCACAATGCCTCATTTTCTTTAGGAGCATGTTGATATTCTAGATGTAGTTTGTTAGTTGTTACAGAACACAGTTTTACTTTGAAAAAGTCATTTTCAAATTGTTGAATTTATGTTTTTCCATCTGCAGCTTGTTAAACTCCCCCGTACTCCTAATGTGAAAGGCATATTGAAAAATTATTTTGATTACAGATTGAAGAAATGTGGCTTGTAAGTTTATGCTGACTCACTCCTCCATTTTTTAAGCTTGATTTTTAAATATTTTTTCTATATTGGGAATTGAAGTGTGTGTCAAATTATTTCAAAGTTAAGCAGTTTGAACAGAGATCTGGAGCCAGCAATTATTTTAAAATAGTTATTATTATTTTTTAGAATAAAACTCTGTCTCAAAATCATTTCACAAGTCATTTACACTTCTTTTTAAGTATTATTTTTGGAATATGAATTTATTTTTCTGGGCGGTCAATGCCACATCCCAAGTAGAAAGTTTCAGTTTGATTAGTCTGTCTAGAATCTACTTCTTAAGTTTTGTAATTATTCAGCACTCCTGCGGCTCTGTTTTTGGTATCGTTACAGTCTTTATATTTTTACTCATGGTGCTTACTGTTACTGTTTAATACTAAATTTGATATAGGATGGGTGATTCAGTTGAAGAAATTATGAAAGGATTGTCTTGTTACTTTGACAAAGCACTGCCAGTGATGCTTTTGTACAAGAACGAGCACCAACAGTACCAAGAGGCTTGTCCAGCGAATGTCTTTCCTTCTGCTATATATGGTGCTGAGCATTTGTTACGTCTCTTTGGTATGCTCGTTTGTCTGCCACAAGACGAGCTTATTATATGATGGGTTTCAAGTTCAACTTTTTGTTAGTTTGTCATAACTCGACTCATTGTGGCATCAAGTTGTAATGGAAATGCAGATGGTAGTGTGGTTATTATGCCCTTTGTGGACAGCAAAATGCTGGCCCTTTGGGTTCAGGCTTGCATGAGTTTATTGCTATATGCTCATGGTTTTGTCAAAGTCTTTTTTCTGTAGAGCTTTATTATTATGTTTTCCAATACTTTGGGATTCTAATTACCGGTGCCTTTTTTCTTTTCTTGATTTGAATTTTGAAGTTAAGTTGCCCGAGTTATTGTTTCATGCTAGCATTGAAGAGAAGACATTGGTGGAACTTCAAGCACACTTAATTGACTTTCTCAGGTTTCAATGTTTTTGTCCTAGTTTTATGTTAGAAATAGTCATTGGTGATGAATTTAATCGGGAAAATATTGGCATTTTACTTACAAACTTTGATGCAAAGCTATCCTCTTCATGGTGCAGGTTCTTGCAAAAAAACCAGAGCACATTCTTCCTTTCTACTTATCATGTTGCAGAAGGTATTGAGAACAGCACCAACAAACAAGGAGACTAGGCTTGTGGACAACAATTGTTTTTGCTATGTACATAGTTTCACAGAGCTGCTGCTGTATACAATGCTTGTCACAATTGCAGTTTACTTTCTTCATCAAAATGATGTGAAATCAGATTTGGTAAGTGTATAACTTAGCTTTGGGAACTCAATGTTTTCAGGGTTCAGGGAGTGTAACTTCTACGGAAGGAATATGCACCGACCCTCAATTTTAAACACCAGTTGGTTTTCTGAAATTTTAGATTTAATATGTTTTTCACAGTCCAACCAACCAACCAAATTCTATCGATGAAATCTTAGTTCAATTTAATATTGTTTTATCTTTGTGTGTGTGATGATTGGTTCCTAACTTCCTACCACAGTCCCGTGCATTTTGAATTTTATGCATACAAATTAGATAAATGTGAATGATGTGATAGTTGTAAAAAAACTCCGACTCTAATGTTTAACTTAGCAAAGGGTTTTGTAAGTATAAAAGGATATGAGATTGGAAGATCATACGTGAGATTCTACTTTCTTTTATAGTGATTTGTTATGAAAGATATGAGATTGGATGATGATATCTAAGGTTGTACTCTCTTATATATAGTGTGTGACACGCTCTAATTCGATATACATATTTATATAATAACATACATAAAAATACATAATTACATAAAATAGGATTTTATTCAATGAACATAAAAGAATTTAAGTGGATAAAAGGTTCACATTCACTTCACTATTACAAATAAAACTTGTTAGAAATATTTTCGACTGAAAACATCATGCATTTAAAACAAAAGCTCATGCCTCAAAGTCATATTCTATCAGAGCATTGTGTTTTATTGTTCTCTAACATAAGGTTCTCTATAGCTATGCACCTAACAATCTGTTCCCACGAACACAAGGTTTAAGATTATCATAGGATTCAAACACAAACAACATACAAAGAGTGAGTTATCATATTTCTAACTAATAGAGAGAAAAAGAACAACATAGATATACATATCATATAAATAAAATATAATTTACTTAAACATAATTCACGTCATTCCACCATTTATCGCGTGACATCACATCCGAACACTACATGTCTTACACATTTTCATATCATTCATGTACTCAAGGATCAAAATATAACATCGCTCAACTAATCAATATTGATCAATACACAAACGTTATGTAACAAATATACTAAGACTCGATCCTATATGCAATATGATATCATGTGAGTAAGAAATCTCGTCGAACGCTTAGAAGTACATGACAACAGACCACACACTGGTAAGTCAAGTCACTCTCACTAGGTAAAATCATAGGAAGACGAGTCAGAGTCATCCTGTTTTGAAAAAATGTTTTAACCATGTGGGATTGACACAAACTTAAAGGAATACTCAAACAAAGTGTATTTACCTCCAAGGCCTAGACTCTGAAGAGTCCGTTAGGGTATCTCTCTCATGATTTAGGTCCAACCTAGAAAATATTTTAACACATAGACTTTATCTATGAACTGTACAAAACACACGATTCTTCGATTGCTCTTAAAATAATTTCATCTCGTTGCGCTTGTGATTAAACTCGTCGGGTCCCCACAGTGGTTCCCATCATAATAATCGTTGCGCATTAACTCGTTGCCCATAAAGGGTCTTATAGTCGTGTGATTGTACGATTCAAAGCACTCAACTCAATGAGCCCAACATCTTAATACACATATATATTACAAGTCGATACATACTCAATTTATCACATATATTCGGTTTCAATCATAATGATATAATCCTAAAGTAACATGTTATCACACCTCATGAATCATATAGGTTTTACCTATGAACTATGCAATACACATAATTACTCAATTATTTTAAAAATTATTTTAACTCGTCGGGTTCCCATAATGGATCTAATCACAATACTCGTCACGTAAAAACTCATCGTCGTTACAATTGTGTGATTGCACAATTCATAACTCACAACTCAATACATACAACATCTCAATACGCATGTATCTCACCATTCATCATAAGTTTAATTTGTCACTTATAATTTAAATCACCATTTCATAATCTCAATATAACAATTTATCATGCCAATCTATCAAATCTTGTCCAAAGTACAAAATTTTTTCTCACAACATGGAAAGTAAAACCCCTCAAACAATTTCACACAATCATATCAGAATCAATGAATTAAAATCATAGGTAAAAAACACGAAAACATCAAGAGCACTCAATTTTATCAATCAATTTGCACCAGAACATCAATTGGTTCGTCAAACACAACAATATCGTATTTATAATCGTAAAGGAAAAATTATAATTCAATAAACATTCTAAAATAAATCTCAATTTAATCATTTAAGGATCTCTACACATGTTCATTCTAATCCTTATTGTGATAAACTCATCCCTTACCTCTAAGCAGGCTCACAGGTCTAGTCCGAGAGTGATAGTGGCATCTCTAGTGATTTCCTAAGATTTTCCAAGCTTTTCCTCTAGTTGTTTTGTTAGGATTTTCAAGTGTTAGAGAGAAGGAGAAAGGATTAAAGCCTTCATTGTACTATCTGTGTGCGATGAACATTTTTCCTCCACAGACATTGTTTAGAAAATCCCAACGGTGGAAATGTGAGAATATGAATTTCGAACCCGGTATCCAAATTTCATGACGATCAACTATTAACTAGTCCAGAATATTAGTTTTACTAGGACAGGTTTGGGTGCACACGGGAAAAAAGAGAACTTGGTGCGAGGGACATTTCTCGCACCAAAGATTATTTTACAAATTACAACGATGAGGACGTGCAAAAATGAATTACAAACCTAGTGTTCAAATTTTACAATGATCCAACGATTAATGAGTTTGAGATCGTAGTTTTACTGAGATAGGTTTGAGTGTATGTAGGAAATAGGGTTTTTGAGAGAGGGAGAAGAGAAAACGAATTTGAGAGGAAGAGAGAGTGTAGAGATGTATCGTAAATAAAAACTGACTTAGTGTGTCTTATTTATAGCTAGGGTGCTCTCAGCCTATTATTTACTCTATTTTTATTTATTTATTTTATAAAAAAAAACTCTATTTTATTCCATGAATAAATAAAATATTCTTTTTTATTTTCCTTCAAACCATTATCTTAATTAATAAAATTATTTTTTCTTATTTATTTAATTATAAAAACCTATTATTTTTCTAAAACTATTTATTTTTAAATAAAACATTTTAATTTATTTTACAAAATACAAGGTGTTACATAGAGAACACTAATTTTGAATGCTCTGCTTTTATTTTATTTCATTTCATTCTCTTAATGAAAAAGGATGGAGAGAAGAAGGGAAGGGATGGTTCCTTTAAACTTTACATGTTTGCTCCAATTTTTGCTTCCCTCCCATATTGGACGCATTTGGAAGGGAGGGATGAAATTAAAAATATTTCAAAGTGTATTAACTAAGGTAGTTCTATTTATGTTTTGAATCCAAAATTATAAAAATAAATTAATTTTTTAAAAACTTTTCTCCTCCTTTTGTGAACCAAATAACAAAAGAGTTTCTTCTTCTTTTCTCCATTAAAATCCCTTCTCTCCCATCCTCTCAACCAACAAGGTATCCACTCTATTATTTTTTCTTCCTTCTTTTTCCCTCCCCTCTCCTCCATTAAAACCCGTCCTGTCCCTTCACTTCCATCCTTTTTAACCAAACAATTCATTAATGCTTGTGGCTAAAGGAACAAATGATTTTGACAGCCACCATGGGTAGTAGGCATGACAAATAATTCCAACTCGTCCCAACTCTAATGAAAAATATTTGCTTTGGTGGGTATGGATATAGATATTATCTGAATTTTTTAAGTGGAGATGAGAATAGGAGTGCATATCAAATTATATCATACCGGTAATTATTGCATTTTTTTAATAATTTTTTTGTCACAACACACATATATATAAAAGATTTTATTGTTATAATTTTTGAAAATATAAATCAATTTAATAGTATTTTTTTTACGTTTAACTAATTTTTTATCTTTAATTTATTTGTTATTTATTATATTTATATATTATTTGAATTAAAATATAATTAAAATTTTAATATATATTTATTTAAAATATATATTTAAATTATAATTATAAAAAAGAATGTAATGAATTATTTGCAGGTATATCTAAAACCCAAATCTGGTGGGGATGAGAGTGAAAATGTAAATTTAAATGCCTCTTTTATATCAAAATATGTATTTGTCCGATCTTTTACAGAAATGAAAAGAGTCAAGTCGGTTCCATTCTCATCCCTAACGGGTAATAGTAATCCGATGGTCAACAATCACATGACAGTCGTCCTTCCTTATGTTACCTTCGTTAATTTGCATTATTTTATATATTCCCTTGTTGCGATTAAGTTGTGGTTATATTTATGCCAATATAAGAATATATTTACCAAATCAAGGTATGAGAATATTCTAGAATACTAGAATTCCTTAAACGTTGACTTGAATAATAAAGAGTTAAACATCATGATATTTTTTATTTATTTGTGATCCAATTCAGTTCGTATAAATTGTCCTGGCTATAGATATTTAATTGATAAAATAAAACTCGGATTGCATGATTTTAATTAATTACGAGTAAACTGTTAAATTTATTCTCCAAATATGATATATCATTGTTATTTTAAAATTATCATAAAATTTGTTTTTTAAAAAGTGCAAGATAGTTCCAGTAAAAAAAAAGGTACAAGATAGTTTTATATTTCGTCTTTTTAGTTTTATAGTATTATAGTACGTCACTACTTATTTTTGGTGATTATTGGATCTTTAGTTGAGAATATAAATGATAGCTAAAATATTTGGGACAATTAGATTCTGGTTAGCATATCTATGTATCCGATAATTACCGTATGAGCCAGTAAAAAATAATTGACTAAAATGTAATTTTTCTACCTTTTATTTTTTAAAATTCTGATTTTATTTTTCTTATTTTTTATTTAAAATATTTTATTTTATTTTTAAAAAATTTATAATTTTAATCTCTTATTTTTTAATTAAAATATTTTATCTTTTACTTTTACAAAATTTACAATTTTAATCACTATAATCAATTATCTATCTTATAAATATTGATTGACATATATTTATTTATTATCCAGGTCACATTTTTTTTAAAATTATCTAATTGTTAATAAACTTAATTTATTAAAAAAATAAAAAATAAAGAGTTTAAAATTGTGATTTTTTTAAAAGTAAAAAATAAAATATTTTAATTAAAAAATAGAAAAAATGGTGGTTGACATTAAATACAAATTTTGTTGTAATAAGCCATGTTTATAAAGTAAAGGTAAATGCTAAGCGTTTTATATCTTTAATAAACCAATTTGATTCAGTAAAAAAAAAAATTGAGGATAAAATATAAAAAAAGTTATTTATCATGAGTTTATGAATGAATCCTTTTTTTTTAACAGTAATAAAAAGAAAAGACAAACAAAAAGCAAGACCAAGACAAGTGGAGGAGTTTGATCGAAATTTTTTGCGGGACTAAAATAATTAAGTTTATAATTTTTTTGTAATATCATTTCTTATGAATGATTTTAAACATGCTATTAATTTTTGTGATCAGAATATCTTTTTATTAGTTTACTAATAATACTCTTCCATTTTTTAACGATCTTATACCTTTTCTACTACTAAATAAAAACAAATAGAGAATTTATGTTTAAATTATTCTTATAAAAATCAGCAAGTCAAATTAAGTTATTTATAAACAAAATTTGTACAAAAATACTTTAAAAAAATCAACTTATGATTTTAACTCTCCAAAAACCTAACTCACTTTCAAAATCAACTTCTATATCATAGTCACCTTTTGTTTCTTCATCTTTCCAACTAATTACAATGTTTTATTTTTCTCTCATATTTTTTTCCTTCTTAATTTATGATTCCCAAGAAATTTTGATTCACTCATTACTTGGGAATAAGTCTTCAGCTCACACAAAGTATCCGTCATTAAAATATGGATTAATTTGAGTTTAATTCAATTCTATAAAATTAACTTATAAGATAAAAGTTTATTCTACTTAATTTGAATTATAACATCTTCATATTTATAATATCAATATCTAGGAAATTATATAAAATTGTAACATGTTTTTGTTAAATAGAATTTATGTATATTTACAATTAGTGGTTGAGAAAGTAATATATGAAATAAGAAAATTGTGTTCACAAATAAAAATCAAAAGTTCTATAAATATAAACTCATATTCTTACTATATTATATTTTCATACATACAAGAGCACTTATTTTTATACTACTTCTTATACTCTTTATTTTTATGGTAAAAAGGAAGCCACCGAGATGTTTAAATTTCAGTTTCTATTTCATCCTTCTCATCATGAAAGGAAGAGTATATAAGTAGAAATATAAAAATAAGAATAAGAGAATAACATTTTTTTTATATTTTATTAATGTAAAGTGAGCTTTATTTACTTGTTCATTAAATATATTGTTGAAGTATTTTAAATTTGAGTTAAAAAAAAGTATTTTAAATTTATCAATTTGATATATAATAAATGTTTTGATATTAGACAAGAATTATTAAGAAGAAAGAAGAATAAAACAAATATTTTAATATAAACTCTATATAACGATATTTTTAACATAAAATTATAATTTAACAAATAAACCTATTTCCTTATATAAAATTAATATTTTTTACTCGAGTTATTCATTTATAACTTTTTATACCAATCATATAAAATTTGAATTGAACTTATTTATATGATTGAATGTAAAGTTAAACTTGAATCTACCTATTTAGTGATATAATTTTTTTAATTAAATTAACATTTAACTAGTTAAATTAGTTTAAAAAAACTAGTTGAGTCGTATAATTAATACATAAGTTATTCTTTTAAAAGCAATTCATACATAAGTTAGATGACCTATACTTTTAAAATTTGAATCAATATTAGAATTGGCACCTTTTTCTTTTTTTCCCATTAAACGAAAAAAGGAGGACTCTCAATGTATAGTTATATATAGTTGCTTTCAGAAAAGATAGTTATAGTTTGAAAATGATAATGAATAATCAAGTGTTCTTCAGACTTCAGACTTCAGACAAAAAGTCACTGTCACACAGCCTGCGGAAGCAAACCTAGCCAATGCCAAAACGACGAAGCCACTGTTAATATATTCAGGTAAATAAATAGTCAACGGATAGATGGGACTGCTAATAATTCTAATGAAATGAAACGTGCATTTGTAGACAACATTGAAAAAAAAAAAAGACATTTGTATTGTGTTGACTATTTGTAATTTCTAATATATATATTTACACTGATCAACGTGAATTATTAGTGGAATCCTACAACGGTGTATTGAGTTTCGAGAGAGATATTTCCATTCCATGGCTGCAGTATATACCTTGTTGTTGATCCTTCTGATCTCTCTTGTTATTTCATCTTCAGCAGTGGACACCATGCATCAAGGTTCATCACTCTCGGTGGAGGAACCAAAAGATTTCATGCTCTCTCCAAACGGCATGTTCTCTTCTGGTTTCTTTGCCGTTGGCGAAAACGCATATTCCTTCGCCGTTTGGTATTCCGAACCCTATGGCCAAACACGAAACGCAACCGTCGTATGGATGGCGAACCGTGACCAGCCCGTGAACGGCAAGGGCTCAAAGTTTTCGCTTCTTCACAACGGCAACCTCGCCTTAAACGACGCTGACGAGTCCCACGTTTGGTCCACAAACACCGTTTCACTGTCCTCCTCCGTGCTTCTGTTCCTCGACAACACCGGCAACCTCGTTCTCCGCCAAACGGAGAGTACCGGTGTCGTTTTGTGGCAAAGCTTTGATTTCCCTACAGATACGCTTTTACCTCAACAAGTGTTCACGAGACACGCGAAACTGGTCTCTTCTAGAAGCAAGACAAACAAGTCCTCGGGTTTCTACACTTTGTTCTTCGACAACGACAACATTCTTCGTCTTCTTTACGATGGTCCTGAAGTTTCTGGCCTTTACTGGCCAGATCCATGGCTGGCATCTTGGAACGCTGGAAGATCCACTTACAACAACAGCAGAGTTGCGGTGATGGACACGCTCGGCAATTTTAGTTCTTCAGATGATTTACATTTTTTGACATCTGATTACGGCAAAGTCGTCCAAAGAAGATTGACCATGGATAACGATGGAAACATTCGTGTTTATAGCCGGAGACACGGTGGAGAGAAATGGTCTATTACGTGGCAAGCCAAAGCAAGACCGTGTAACATTCATGGTATTTGTGGCCCAAATAGTTTGTGCTCTTATCATCAAAATTCTGGTATAGAATGCTCTTGTCTTCCCGGGTATAAGTGGAAGAACGTAGCCGATTGGTCTTCTGGGTGTGAACCGAAATTCTCTATGCTTTGCAACAAAACCGTGTCTCGATTTTTATATATAAGCAACGTGGAGTTGTATGGCTATGACTATGCGATCATGACCAATTTCACGCTCAATCAGTGTCAGGAGTTATGCCTTCAATTGTGCAATTGTAAAGGCATCCAATACACCTATGTCTTTGAAAGTGGCACTTATACATGTTACCCGAAGTTGCAGTTGCGGAATGCGTACCGTACACCGTATTTTAATGCTGATTTGTACTTGAAACTCCCGGCAAACAGTTCATATTCTTATGAGGGGTCCACAGAACAGCACGGTCTTGATTGCTCTTCTTCGAGAACGATACAGCTTGAGAGAGCCTATGACATGGGTCATGAAAGCAGATATATTAAGTTCTTATTTTGGTTTGTAGGGGGAGTTGGGGGAATTGAAGTTTTTTGCATATTTGTGATTTGTCTTTTTCTGGTGAAAACAAGTGGCCAAAAATATTCCGGTGTAGATGGACGAGTCTATAATCTATCCATGAATGGTTTCAGGAAATTCAGTTATTCTGAGCTGAAACAAGCCACCAAAGGTTTTAGGCAAGAGATAGGAAGGGGTGCAGGAGGGGTTGTTTACAAAGGAGTGTTGCTGGATCAACGCGTTGTAGCAGTGAAGAGACTCAAGGATGCTAATCAAGGAGAAGAAGAGTTCCTCGCGGAAGTAAGCAGCATTGGAAGACTTAACCACATGAACTTGATTGAGATGTGGGGATATTGTGCTGAGAGAAAACACAGGCTATTGGTGTATGAGTACATGGAGAATGGATCTCTAGCACAAAATATCAAGTCCAATGCTTTGGATTGGACCAAAAGGTTTGACATAGCCTTAGGTACTGCAAGAGGTCTAGCTTATATTCATGAGGAGTGTTTGGAGTGTATTCTGCACTGCGATGTAAAGCCACAAAACATACTTCTAGATTCTAACTATCATCCGAAGGTGGCGGATTTTGGGATGTCCAAGCTGATCATGAGAAACAGAAATGATACTAGTACATACTCTAATATTTCAAGGATACGAGGAACAAGAGGTTACGTGGCTCCTGAGTGGGTTTTTAATCTATCAATCACGTCCAAAGTTGATGTCTACAGCTATGGAATGGTTGTTTTGGAAATGGTCACTGGAAAAAGCGTAACAAAGGATGTTGATGCCACTGATAATGGAGTGGAAAACCTGCATCTCAGCATGGTCGCATGGCTTAAAGAGAAAGACAAAAATGGATCTGGGTGCGTTAGTGAAATCTTGGACCCAACAGTAGAAGGAGGTTATGACGAGGGTAAGATGAAAGCTTTGGCTAGAGTGGCCCTGCAGTGCGTAAAGGAAGAGAAGGACAAGAGACCCACCATGAGTCAAGTAGTAGAGATACTTCAGAAATCTAGCCGCGAAAATGATCATCAGTGATCATCACAAATGGTTCCGTGCTGCTCTTATCCAACAATCACATATTGGATAAGAGAGAAAGGAAACTGTTTTTGTATTAATAACGATCCAACTCATTCATAGATTGGAGAATCAAATAATACATATAGAAAGTTGCATAACAAAATGTTAAAACTGTTGATAACTGTACTACGACTGTCTAACAGAAAACTTAATCTAACCTACGTTAGTTAACTGTGAGAAACAATTAACTAACCTCTAATTAGAAGAGATACATAAACTAATTAAAGGGAGTCAAATATTACTCTCTTATAAATTTTTATATTTAATAAAACTTTACTTTCTTTTACATTTTTTCTCACATCAATTAGCTATTAAATTTATTTTTATTTTCTTTTTCAAATCAAACAAAGCAAACATGGGACGATCAAGTCATTCCTTCTACCTGAATTCTGTTTCTTTTACTTAATCAACGGTATTGACGTAGGAAGCCAATCTAATTCGAGCTCGCATTCCGACAAGATCCATCACCAACCTACATTTCAAATTCCAAAGGCTACTATATTCTTACAGCTAGTTTTCTTTCATCTCAATTTTTATTACAATTTTGTTTTATTTTTTCGTTACATTGTTTATCAATGTTTACTTCTATCATGTTTTTTTTTTTTTCTCTTTATGTACTCATACATTCCAAATTTGGGATATACTTACAACTTTTTCCCATTCCTACTTCTCCTAACCCTGATCAAAATCCATTACCGTTCCTTTATTTGTTAATTCAACCACACGCTTGGGCCCCTTTGGGACTGAAAAAGAATATTATCAACCTTGATTTGTGATGATTATTACACTCTTGTTTCAGCGAATCACGCAAGGAAATGGATGTTTTCCATTAAGCACAATATTGGTCAAGGATAATAATATCTGCATGTAACCAAAAAAAGCGTAATATGTACATACATATGAAAGCTTAATCCACGTTTAACGCAGGCATGATGACTTATTTTGACGCGCCCCGCCTTTCCCCCCCCCCAAAAAAAAATAGAACGAAAACAACAATAATTTCCTATCACGAGGTATTTAATTATTTATACCATTTAAAAATATGAAAGAAACAGTGACAGATAGACTGTGAAAAGCAATTGGCAAACATTATATTATATAATAATAATAACTCGAAAGCGTATAAATGAGCAAGGTTGGACAAAGAGGTGTTCTATCTGAGAATATGCCTTGCTTGTTGTTGTTGTTGCTATTTCTGATTCAAGCATGGCCAGTGAAGCCACAACAAGCCTACGATAGGAACATATTCATATTAGCGGGTCAGAGCAACATGGCGGGTCGGGGCGGCGTAGTGAACAACACCGCCACGTGGGACGGCGTCGTTTCACCCCAGTCCCGTCCCAACCCTTCAGTCTTGAAGCTCGACGCGCACCTTACGTGGGTGGCGGCGCGTGAACCTCTCGACGCGGACATCGATTCTGCGAAGACAAATGGTGTCGGACCAGGAATGGCATTTGCAAACTGGGTGTTGGAGAAGCACCCAGAGTTTGGTCTGATTGGTTTGGTCCCTTGCGCGATTGGAGGCAGCAACATAAGCGAGTGGGAACGAGGAAAAGAGCTTTACAATCAGATGATAAAGAGGGCCAAGGCATCGCTGCGTGACGGTGGCACCATTCGGGCTTTGCTATGGTACCAAGGAGAAACCGATACAGTGAATTTACACGATGCGCAGTTGTACCAAACAAGAGTTCACAAGTTCTTCTTGGACGTTCGTGATGATCTACGGTCTCCGTTGCTTCCTATAATCCAGGTATTTTTTTTGTTCGATTGTTTGTTCAAACTATTATTTTCGTCGTAAATATATTTATTTATTAATCACTAGTTGTTCATTAAATTGGTAGGTTTGGTTTTGGTTTCACCTTCTGTTAGTTGTTTACATATTTTCAAGACAAAGTGGTTGCGACTGATAACATATATTTTCCTCAACTTATTTAATTCCGATAGCTAGCAATTGATTTATAGGGAACTTACTGCTGATTGGGATCGAGGAAGGAATCTTCGATTTCTAGGTAGCTTTGGATACCAAGTATATTGTAGTAATAGATTGGAAATCTTGGATATCCCATATCTAATAAAATTCTTACAATGTTTTTATTATTATTATATCACGTATTTTTCTTATATTTTTTTTCCATCTCTCTTATTTATAAAAAAATATTTAATAAAAAATTGTATGATTCTGAGTAGTGCATCCTATGTTTATAGGTGATGCAAGTGTACTAAATATATAGGATTTGGGACCTGCGGCCATCCTTGTAACCGGCACTCAACATCAATGATTTTGACATACTCCAACCAAGATGACCACGTAAAGTAACCCTACACCGACTAATAAAACTTACGTCTTTGGTTTACTTTCTTGTTTTTTTAATCTCTAGAATTTTTTTTAGTGTCAATACAAAAATTAAGTTTGATAGTTGAAAAACAATTTTATAAAAAAATAATTCCACCTTAAAATCCGGTTTTATTAGTTTTTTTTTCTCATTCAAAATGTAAATATGAATTTTCTAGGTTTATAATTTCATTATTATCACTGTTGAGCCATATTAAGGTTGAACTTGCAATATAATAAATGGTTGCCTGTTAGATGATTCCTGTCAATTTATGTTAGTAACTACTGATCTATCAAAAATAGGTTTTAGTATTGTTGTGGTGTGTAATAAAAGTACCTTCATACTAATAGCTTTACAAGTGATATATTGAGTTTGCCTTGATAACTACTTTACACGGACGACTTAAATTAACTCAAATGTTAAGCTATATAGACGACTTAAATTAAACCTTAGTCAAAGAGAGTAAAGTGTCCTTGCCAACAACACATAAAATAAATGACACTTCTTGTACACATGTACTTATTCTTTTTAACTCTTACAACCGTCCATCATGAATTAAAATACATTACGTTGATATTTTCTATTACTTAAAAAAACAAATTACATCATATATTATTGTGAGAGGGTTACTCTAAACGTTAAAAAGGTAAAAATACGGTGTCCAATCTCAAGAAACTACATGTCAATGTAATTGTTCTATAAATTTTTGCTTTTCCTTTTATCTTTGGTCCAATTTATTTTTTTTATCACATTTTGCAGGTAGCTTTGGCATCCGGATCAGGCCCATACATAGAGATGGTAAGACAAGCTCAGCTGGGCATTGACCTCCTAAACCTGAGAACTGTGGACGCTCATGGGTTGCCCCTTCAGCCCGATGGGCTGCATCTTTCGACCCCGGCCCAGGTGCATCTTGGGCAGATGATGGCCGATGCATTCCTTCAGTTCGTACCTTCTTCAAATCCAAATTACAATGTTAGCCCAATTCTTAATGAGGCAATCAGGCTGTATAATTATGCCTTTTATGTTAATATGCTTCCCTTGTTCTCAACTATGTACCCAACATTCTTATAGTAGCATTCTTTTTTCATTACTATTTTCACCCATAGGCATAAACACAATTATGAAAACTCGATCAGTGTAAGAATCATTTCAATTTAAAGCATGACTGCATGAATACTTGATGCTGCAAAAGGTTGATGTTAATGTTGTTCATATAAAAGATAGAATACAACTCCGGATAAGGGATTTGCAATTAATCATTCTCTAAATTCTTTCACCTGGACATCCGTTTAGCCTGCCCATTCATGTCTCGCTTCCATCAGCCATCTCTTTCATCAAAAACACATGTTCGCTAGCTGTCAATTCCTTTGCCTGATTTTATTTTCTAATTTTTCGGCTACAACTGAGAAATTCTTCATTGGATAAATTAAGAATGCATTAGCTATTTTGGTAGAGTACTCCTCTTGCCTCATTTTATTCACCATTCACTAAGGTTGGTTTAGTGATGAGAAGTTTGAGTAATAAGCATCAAGTCTAAGATTCTATCTTCATTATTATGATGTCATTATACACCAAAAATAAAATTCTATTTATCATTTAAGATATCATACACATTTTATCCAAACAATTGATTATAATTTTCGTGATAAAATAATTTCATGAGAATAAAATTCTCTTAATAGTTTCATGGTATAGTAACAAGTGTAAATATATTAATACCATTTATTTATTGAGTATTATTAAAAATAATTAATATTTTTTATATTTTAAAATATAAAATATTCAACAGAGGAATATTTTTTTAAATCAGAACCAACCCAAAGTCAATCAATCTCTGTAATTTTTTTAATATTATATTATTAATACAGAGTATTCAACTATTTTGATAATCATAAATTTTCATAAAAAATTTGATTGACCATCTTTAATGAGATTTGCCTTTAATTTAAGATATATTTTTTTTTATTCACAAGGTTCCAACTCAATAGTTTAAGAAGATTGGCTTGAGTTCTATTAGAATGACTTGTTTGTATTTTAAAATTATAACTATTAAATGTAAAATTGTTATTAATTTGTGGTATACAATTATGATAAATCCATAGGTTTTGAGAGAAAAAAAATCACCCCTTATGACAAAAATATATATTCTTGCGACATATTTTTGAATTTGTTTCATATTTTTAATTAAGATTTTTAAAGTACGCATATGTTAATTCAATGGTGTCCGCTGAACCAAACTTGATTTTTATTAAGTTGGTTTGATTCACGTTTATTGAAATATAATAAAAAATTAAATTTCAACCAAATTTGATTAGTTCAACTTTTTCGTCCAAAACTGAACCAAATTGACCCGTATAAAACTAGCTACGCCTCTTATTCTCAAATAATCCATAAATGGCATAAACTTCTACGATCAATGTCTCACGATCTATTAATTATAGTCTATAAGATCATCAAGGTCATTTGATGGATATAATAGAATAAAGAAAAAACAATATAAAAGAGTTAGATAAGAGTATGATATGCAAAAAAAAAAAAAAAAAAAGAGAGAGAGAGAGATAAGAGTATGATACGGATATAAATCTAGACTTTTTTAAAAAATCTAATATGGTCTTATTCTATCACGTGTTAGATGCATACCAAAGAACAAAACCGGGTAGCACTATATTATCATATGTTACAGATGATCAACTAAATAATTACATTGTATGATTTAATATAAATCATATTTAAATGGAAAAGTTGTCATTACAAAAAAATTACATACATTTTTCAAATATACTTAATTAAGGATGTGCTTAATTTTAAAACTATATTCTTCTATGATACATTGAATTAGATTAGAATTTTAAATTATAAAAAATTATATAAACAACAAAAATATATTTAATTAAAAAGAGTAGTAACAACAAATGTAAGTACTTTATATATCTTAAAAAAAGTTACTTTAATTAAAAAAAACAAATAAAATAATATATTTTAAGAAAAAGTTTGAAAAAATATTAGTAAAAAGTTTCATTCATTCCATTCCTATTCATTGAATCATGTTTCAACATGACAAGATAATATAACATAATTAATAAATATTATTATTTTTAACACATGTCATATGATAATCAGTTTGATTTATGACCCATACTTATAAAAAAATATTTGTTGGAAAATGTTAATTTCTTAAATAGATTAAAGAAAATATATCTTATAAAATGAAATAATAATTAAAACTATAAATTATTGCTATAATTAAGGGAGATTCGTTGACAACCTCAATCATGAATTACGATCGACCAGAAATTAGCTGGGAAACGCAAGTATTGCTAGGACAGTAAGAATGTAAACAACACATACGAAGAGAATCGAAAGAGACCAAAGGGTTAAGGGGGAAACAAGAGTCAAGATGAATGAGAAAAACATTTCTTAGGCAAATAATAGAATTAATAGAATTGTTTTGTGATATCTCGTCAGGTACGTAGGCAAATAATGAATTGAACACATGATAATTTTTCCTATATTATCCTTTATCATATATATCTACAAAACGAATACTCAAGTCAAGGCTTATTTAAATTGTCATTAATATTATCGTGCTAATTTGTAAATACAAAATGTAACTAATTTCATCGGGGATAGTTGACTGTACTTTGACGAAATTAATAAGAAAGTGCCCCAACACACGGCTTGGACCGTCCAAGATCACGAAATTTATACATATTGATTTTTTTTTAGAGAATTATATATATTGAATTTGAAGCATGTCCAATTGTCAATGTCAATTTGTTGAAATAAAATATAGAAAGCTCGGTTTTGGACAGTTGAACAACATACACGTCCAGCATGGGATTGTTACGAACGTATAAGATCAGGATAAACAAAAACAAACTTGGCTTTAGCTTATGCAATCAAGATAAACATGATATTTGGTGAACATTATTCTAATATTGATTTTAGTCTTTAAAAGTTTAAATGTCGCAAAGAATTTTATATTCAATACTATTAGTAAAAATGTGTCGTTCATTCTTAATTTTCTCTGTAATCACATTTAATTATTTAGATTCTGAATAAAATTTTAGGATTAAATAAATTATTATATTGAGTTTTGTTTTATTCTTAAAATATATTTTTAGAACTATTTCTTACATGAATCCATTTTTCTTTATATTTTTTTTATTATAGGCGCAAGTAATTAATGACTTTTTCTTTATTATCACCTATTTTATTCCATACTTTTTCTTTTCTCTTCCTTTGATCTCCTTTCTAGTTGTAGAAAAAAAAGTATAAGAAGAAATATAGTTTCTTTTGTATAAATTGTACATTGTGCACGATGGTCAAAATAAATTGGAAATATTATCTCTTCAAGAGAAGATAATGCCACTGCAAATATATAAGCCAACTGGAGCTTTGGTTTAGGTAGGGTGTTGATTGGTTGAACCAATAGAAATATTAAATAACTGATTCAATTTGATTTATATAATTGAGATAAACTGATTAATCAGATTAAAACTA